>NC_072735.1:91452020-91752020 GCF_026930045.1 Uloborus diversus
TGCAAGTGCGTTGCTTAAGATAGCCTAAAATTGCATATTTCAGAGCAGAAAATTTCCGAATTAAGTATCCGACCATTCCCGCTTTTCTTAATCTCTCCACAAAGTAACCGAAGACTACTTTTAAAACTTTGATTTCGGAACATTCCCACCGATCCCCTAACGTGAACAAAGAAACACTAAAAGTGACTTTAGTTTTGAAAAAAAAAAAAAAAAAATTGGTAGCAAACCCAAACCGCCCCCCTTTTTTTTTACTTTACTAAAAATTACCTAAAATTTCGATCTATAACGTAAATTTAGCAATTTTCTCCAAGTGTGGGCCTCCCCCACCCCTCTCTCTTCTTTTTTAAGTATGTAGAAATTAATTACGTCATTTTGTTCTTTAATTAAATTTCTAGCTTTAATTCAAACACTCTTGACAGTTTAATATATGAGCTATTTCACAACGAAAGGGCGGCAAATTAAGAAACCGCCCCGGGCGGCAAACACTGTAGCTACGCCACTGCTCTAAATGCTTAGTTTTGTCAGATTGATTCAACCGTTCTTTCAATATTGAATTTCTAGTTTAATTTTATTCAGCTACAAACGGGTAAAATATATTTCAGAAACATAAGCAGTAACTTATTTCAACCTAAATTAAAAGTAAAGCAATTTTTTTGTTTAATTATTGCTCTAATGGAACGGGTCAACTCAACCTTTCATTCCTTCAGTGGGTCTATAAAATGAGCACCAAGCGTGCTTAGGAAGTAAACGTTGGGGTTCCACGTTCCGCTGACGACCTGAAAGGAACATTTGCCCTTGAACCCCAGAGCTCTTGGTCTCGTTAACTGAAATGAGAACAACAGGGGCTTGTTGTTGCGCCGCTAAGTTTAGTTTGTTAATTCCCAGCATTTAAGATTGATTAGAAAAAAAAAATGCCTAATATTATATGCTGTAAGTAATCTTTATGATTAGTGTACTGGTGGATATCGGCCATAAAATCTTTATCTTTATTACCTCACTCTAATCACCAATCATAATATGACGGGTGCAAATTGCTTGATCATTTCCGTTCCATTCCAAATGTAATGACTAGGGTCCTATCTCAATTTGTGATTGCGAAGAACATAATTTGAAGTCAAGAAGTCAAAATTCAAATGATTATTTTTTATGAATTTATTTTTTTCGGCTAAACAATACAAATTATGGTGTTTTATTCAATATCAAGCCAAATCTCACGTAAGTTACTGAGTGGGAAATTTATCGTCAATTTTCGGTAAGCTTTCGCAAAAATTTGTTAAAATTAAAAGTAAAAACCTCCAAGTAATTAAAACAGGTCATTGGCTTTCATTGAACATTTCACCATAGCCTAAAATAACACACCATTTTAAACAACGATGAGAGCTCTGTTATTTATTGCAAATCTCACCAAGTGACCATTCCCACTTTATCGTGTAATGCTTAATGCAATAGCATTAACTCTAGTAATGCTTTATTATGTGATGTTTTCCCAACACACGCTCATTTATATTGTTAAATCCACGCCCAAGTAATAATAAATCTCATAATACTTTGTATTACGAGGGCGTTGATTAAATATCAAAGAGCCAATGAGATTGTGAATATTTTTCTGTTCAGATGGCGCTGTTCTTTACGGCGTAAAATAATTCTGCCCAAGTGGAGTCAACGCTCTCCTGAAACTGATCAGAAATAGAAAACGAGCCATTTTACGCTTCTGCCTTACGTTTGTTTTACGGCAATGTGGAGCCCGCTCCTCGAAAACGGCTAATAAACGTAAATTTTGCACCTAATTTGTAAAATTCTGTAAGTATGTATGTATGTTCAAGAACTCGAAATCCATGACCAATTTTCAGTTTTCATGATTTTTGCTGAAAATCATGACTTTCCATGACTATTTTCGAAATCCATGATTTTCCAGATGTGCCGACACCCTGTAATTTAAAAAAACAAAATGCTCTGAGATGCAAACCCATGGGGTTCGAAGTAATTTTGCACAAAAGTTCTAGGCTGTAGGTGTTATAGGGTCTCCTGGACGGTCTGCTAGACAGAATTTCAATTTCTTTGACGTTACTTTTATTGAATATATAGGTATACCAATTTCAAAAGTCAATTGAGACCAATAAAACTTAAGTTATAAGAACTTAAAGTGAAGCCGGAGTTTTATCGTATTACATTTTTACTCTCGTAGAGTTGTATATGTGACGGCTTTGATGATGCTGCCTGATAAGCAAAATGATTTTCGCTTATTTTCTGATGTTGAGTCGAACTTATGCACAAAAAATGAAAAATTTTACTAAGCATTTACATTTATGGAGACAGAACATCAAGTGTCATAAATGAAACTGATTTGTATTCTTCAAAAAAATAACCCACCCATTCTCAAATCAATCACTTTCCACAATCTTAACAGTTTTTTTTCTTATAGAATAAATAATTTTGAAATAGTTTTACAAAGATTACAAATTCATTAGAATTTTACGTGTTGCCGATGGGAAGAAAGATTCAGAAAAGAAAATGAAACAAACACTTTAGGAAAACAATTCTTTATATCATGATTTCCAAGAAAACGTGTTACATGTTGCAGTGAGAGGCAGTCACCTCCTATTTCCTTACACAAAGGGTGACTAGAATATAAATCATTTGGTCCATCTATAACTCGCTGAAACAGATTGCTCGTTCCTGTCGATTTGTCCGTGGGAGGGGCACATTTTCATCATTACTGGATGCATACCTAAATCGAGAGAATTTCACCAACACCAGAAATATGTGTTTGCAAAATGTAGTTCAAGCTGAAGCTTTCAATTTGTACCACAAGACCTCAGAAGTGAAGACAACGAAGTCAACTGGAGGGGTGGGGGGGGGGGGGCAGTGCAAAATAATTTTGTCTGATGTTGACGAAGGCAACAAAAACTTTTCTCGAGCAATTACGATGAGATAAGTTACTTTCGTTTTCTATTTAAAAAAGTCTCAAGGGATGAAAAGTTTAAAAAAAATTCAACAAACGAAACAAAGTGTTTTACTTCTTGAGAAAGCCTCCCGTCAGTTTGCTGAAATATATGTAAGAAGGTAAAGTAAACTCCGATGCACAATTTTAGAAAACACGATTCAAAACTACAATTTAAGAATTCAAAAAAATTATAATTCTTACTTCGATTGATTTCTTCCACTTTTCTTGAAAACTGATTCACTTTGTACGAGTATAAAAAGGGGAACAGAGTTTTTAAAAGCTTAAAAAATTAAAATTACAAATGAGGTTGCTAAAAAGATCTTTTTCAGTATTTTCCAATTTCTCACAAGGTACTGGAGAAAAGGCTCCTTCCAATTAAGAGCAAGGTTAATTAAGGATAACAAGGTCCTTTTTGATTGAGAAAATTTTGGCGTCGCTACCATTCTAAAAGTTTTATCTAAATATAAAAAACGCACCACGTAAATGAATTCAAAATCATTAAAACTTCAAAAATCATTAAAAATACTATTTTTTTTTTGGAAATTTTAAATGTTGGCGAGACTGTAGACAAGGTGTATTCTGAATCACTAGAGTTTCCTGTGTGTGTGTGGGGGGGGGGAGATCATGCTTCATTAAGAATTTTTGTGCAATTTTATTGTACATACTGTGAACACAAATGCACCGTCTTTGTTTTGCGTATAAATAGACTTTTTATGAAACTCATGGTCTCTCATCAGACGACAGGCCGGCTCTTTCATCTGATAGCACACTTGTGTGTTGCTCATGTAAACAAATATTCAGTGACAATCTACTGCGACCGAACCGGTTTAATATTTTCTGCTGACAAAAAAATCTCAGCTTTGGAGTTCAAAGAATATTACCATCATAATTACGAAAAACAGATTTGTCAAATCATGGCTACACAAGATAACGCTTACGTGTGGCCACGGTCAAACATAGAAAAAAGCAATGATTCATCGCCAGAACAAATCAAAGTACAATTTCAATGTAACACAAAAAATAATTACATCAATAATAATTAATCACCACTGAAAGAAAGATAATGCAAGGTTGCAATACTGAAGGCGTAAAACAACTGCATCACCATAGCATTAGGAGGAATCCGAAAGAATCAGTGTCCTACACAAGATATACGAATATTGCATACATATTGCATTATCTCTGAGCTAGTAATAAATATTTATCCTCCAACGTCATAATATTTTTACGTTATTTTCTAAAGTATGGAATAAAGTGTGCTGGAGGCCTTTGTTGACCTCACAGGTTTGTTTTCGTGGGGATGGGACTAACCCTTTTGTAATATTAGGGCAATTTTTTAATTTTCGGTTCCCTGATTTTGGAAATCTAAATTTGTGTTCTTTTCTCCAAGAAATTTTACATTTAACCTGCATACATTTCCCAAAGTGTGCTGATTTTGGGCTTCAACAAGGACATTTTATAAGGTTCAAATCACTGGGAATCTATCACAGCTATGCAATATGAACTCATAACTAGGTAAGGGAGAAGTGGTATCTTAGTTTATCTTTTTTTATATGTACTATTTATTTTTAGAAAACTGATTACGCTACTAAATACCTACCATGCAGTAATTAATACCGTTAAAAATCATTGCACTTCGAACACAATTAAAAAAAAAAAAAATGGCTTGGGCACATCCAAAAGTTGAGTGCAACTCCTTATTTGTGTGATGTAAAAGACGTTGTATAGACACTTTTTCTTATATGAATGAAAAATAACTCTATGCCAATTTCAAACAAGAATAGCAACAGCTTTGCAGTGATGCAGTTTGTTTGTCCTCCATCGTACATGCAAAGTGCATATAGTTGCCTCTGATAACTTGCACTCCGATGGACGAAGGAATCAAGTATTTCACTAGTTAAAATAGGCTGAAGCAAGCTTTTTTGTGCCGCCATTAACAGTTATTGGCCATGGGCCAAGATAGATTCCTCCTCTTTCTTCAGAAGCAGAAATAAACACTAACAAAATCAGATTTCTTGTTATCGGAGTCATACTATACAGTGAGTGGAATGCCGAACCGTATACACAAGGAAAATATAATACACATGAAAATACTTAACTTTGTATTGAACATGAAAATTGTCCTTTTACATGCTTTTCAGTTAATTCTAGAAGATTTTTTTTGGATAAATATTCACAGCACATTTTACACTAGCCCCGAAAAAAAAGGTATTTTAGGTTGCATTTAATGATTTATTTCTGATATTATTCTCTTTTCTTGTATGATTACACACTAAAGACAATATTCGACATTCCACTGCAACTGCTGTAACACAAGTGATAAAACAACAATAATGAGACATACATTAAATCAAGTCCATGAAGTGAAAAGTGGTGATATAGAAGCTGGGAGATAGAATGCGAGTCCAACTGTACATACTAAATTACAAACAGAATGAACAATAAATGTCTTTATTGTTCGTTTTTATGGAGGAAAGATTCTGGAGGATACGATCTAGGGTCATTGTGCCATGGTTTAACATCTGTGTATAATGGTACAGGAATACAAAAAAAAAATGTATCTAAGTGCTCTACATTTTCTAAAATCAGCCTTGATACACAGCAGTTGTATTCAGTGGCGCACACAGGAATTTTGCAAGGGGAGGGTCCAAGATCGAAAGCTTCAGTCTCATATCATATCCCCAATATGCCGTCAAACATATTGACTTAATTTTTTCGATTATCGAGAACGAAAAACAGTAAAAAATAAACTATTGAATAAACAGTTAGTGTTATTTAATAAAATATACTTAAATAAATTACCAAACAGCAAAATAATATATGCATTAACTTTTCTCATAATTAAAAAATGGGTTCAACAAATCAAATTCAACTTTGTAGAAGCAGCATATGATTTAGAAGTTCATAGAATCTCATTTAGTGTAATCTGTAATTACAAAACTAAAACATGGTTTTTTAGTGTATTCATTTATAATCACCATTCTGCTTGTAATAGGCAATTCGTTATAGGAAAAGTGCACAATATTTTTAAAAAATCTTTTATCATGAGGATTTTTTTTTTCACTTATTAGAAATGAAAATAATGTTACCTTTGTTTGAATTTATTTTATGTACAAAATACACAGAATCGTAATCAATCGGGAAAAAAAGCAAGACCTTTGGGAGGGGTCCGGACCCCCTGGACCCCTCCCTTGTGTGCACCACTGGTTGTATTCCTTATAAAAAGGCTCAGTGCATAGGCTTCACATTCTTTCCCAGTAAGCAATAGAGAACTAAGCTACACAACTCTCCCCAGGCATCCAAATACATACATTTAATATCACAGCAATTAAAGACGAACAACGCATCTGAGCAAGAAACTGCTCTGCCTCTGTAGTAAGATAGAGTCCAATGCCGACCTCTTATTTGGTGCAGTGTTAGAAACTTTAATAATACAGTGAACGCCGGTTAATAGAATCAAGCGCTTTAATGAAATCAAATTGTCAAACACAGAACAAAATCCAGCTTTACTGAATTAGCCATTTTATTGAATCAGTCGCATCATGGAATCAAAACTGTTTAGAACAAACGTGATTCATATAAACGGCGGCCACTGTACTCTGATTCAATCATTTGTCCCTGCATGAACAAAGGAATTGGGCTTTTCCCTATCTCTAGAACATCCACGGAGCACAGGTTTTTGGGGATGTGCGACATCAGTGGTATTTTCAGAGCCGGCTCTAGTAGTTTAGCCGCCCTAGGCAATACTGACAAGTGCCACCTTGTCCCTCCCTCCCCATTGAATAATTATGATAATAATAATATAAAATAATATATTAATAAAATAAAAAATAACAGTAAAGTGCTTGAAATTAAAGCGAGTTTCTAGTTAAATTCCAAAATGGGTTTTGCATATTCAAGCACTGATGCACACTTTAAACTAGCTTTTTTAGCATTAAAGTAGTGCATTTTATGGCAATGAAATATATATCAGTATTTCTAAAAGACCTATAAATCACGCAATTTGCCGCCTCTAAAGTTAAATTGAATTTCTAGTTAAATTTGTAACTATGTCTTGCATATATAAGCACTGGTACACACTCTAAATTATTATTATTTTTTAACATTGAAGCTAAGAATCTTATACTGCTGAAACAGATAGTTATACTTAAAAAAAAAAGCAAAACAGTTTCAACTTTGAAATTTGCCGCCCTAGGCAGCCACCCAGGTTGCCTACCCCAAGAGCCGGGCCTGGGTATTTTATATAGGAACATACTACAATGAAACCTCTGTAAGTCGATCCATGGCCCCACTAAATTTCGCTTATGTTTATAGGCCGTGACAATCGCTGAAACAGGGCGATACAGGGAATCCCTGTTTCCATTATTGTCATTGATTGGTGGCTGCACAGGGTAGGTTCAGCGTCTCTTTCGGTCAAAATTGGCAACCTCTAAAATTGGCTAAATTGTGCAACTAAATAACAGTAAGATAAATATCTTTGTGCAGAACAGTAAAGTAAGAAATAACAACATCAGAAAAGCACAAATTTGCAGATTACTGCAGACACGTGTTTTGGCGCTACAAGGAACGCCTTTTTTCAATGCAAAAGTAATGAGCTTATGGATGAAAAGACATCCGACAAAAGCCGGCGTTTCCTATAACGCTAAAACACGTGTCTGCAGTAATCTGCAAATTTGTGCTTTTCTGACATTATTTCTTACTTTAAATAACAGTACTTTTAAAAATGTCAAAACAAACAAGAAAATCCTGATATTCATTTTTATATCAACTATTAACTGTAATTTATTCAGTTACTTAGTTTTTGACAAGTGCACCGATGCTGATTACATCAAAACCTCTGCTTCGTGGATTTTTAAAATATAGCTTAGAAACGATCTACAGTGAGGTAACTTTCACTCCCTTAAAACTCAGTTTTAAGAGAATGACATCACGTTCAATCTCAACGGCACATGCCACTCTGACGTCACATGCGCAAGCACGAGACATTGTTAATTTAAAAAATCAAGTGAGGTGTTAAGATGTCTGGAGACTGGAGAGAACTCACGCAAGAGAACGTTTGACATCATGACATCAGAACAGCCTGAGATGATTGGATGGAACGTAGCGTTCTTTTAAACAATGAATCTTTCAGTGAGGAGTTTGTTCTGCAAAGGCATAAGTTCCAATACGATAAGGTTCATCACACACCTGTTTCGATCGAGGACAAAACATTTAAAAAATCAAGTGAGGTGTTAAGAGTTCTTTTGAAGAAAAGAACCACCTCCTTTTTAAGTATAATTTGAATGTGATTGAAAATGGTATCGGATACTTTAAAAATCTATTTTTCTCTCTTCTGACATTACACTGCTTCAGATCAATTTAAATATTTTCACATTTCGTAACGCATTTTTTTAACAAGCACAGTGATAAATACTTAAGTAACACACAACAATAAAACAAAATGAACGACGAAAGACGAATCAGTTCAGGGGACACTGCACAGAACTTCTGTTCTGTTCTCAAAATCTTTCCATTGGCTAAACAACAATAAGCGATTGTAAAGTTCTTGAGCCAAATAGGGTACGATGATACTCTTTCTTTGCTGGGGTATAGAGCATATTTTATAGCACAATGCCAAATCTGAACAATTGAATCTGGAGGATTGAACAACAACAGTAGGAACATTTGTTAACTTTTTCAGTCTGTATATCACAGACTGCAGGGATGACTGCGAGGGGGTTGATGGCCCAGACTGCATCATTGAAATTTTTAGGGGAGGGGGGGGGGGGATTTAGAGAGTTTTTAATCTCATTTGGGGGGTTTCCTTCTTGGGCGTGGGAAATGGGCTCCCTTGCAGAATGGTAAAGTTATAGAGCAAATTATTTTGCTTTTGGACGCACACAGAACCAACACCAAATGGATTGTGTTGCTATCCTCTATATTAAACAAATTCAAAATCTTCTTAAAGAAAGATAAAAGAAAGATAAAGAACAATCTGGAAATTTAGGAAAACAAGAGTGTGAAAGACATTTGTTTTCAAGAAGTGAGGGCGGATGCAAAAGTTTTTAAAAGGAGGTGACGATTGATTTTTGTTACTTACTCTTTACAACGTATCTTGGTTTACACATGGTGATTACAAACGTTTCAGTCTTGAATTTCCAAACATTTCCAGAATAGAGCTCCAACTTCCTCTCTTAGTATTATCAAAGATTGTATAAAATTGCTTTTTTTGAAATTGAATTAAGAAAAATTGCTGGTAAAGAGTTCCTGAACAGAGAGATGATTTCCCATCCCTCCTTCCTCGTATCTGCACTTGTAAAAAAAAAAAAAAAAAACTTTCAAAAAAATTATGACAATAAATACAGCTAAGAGTTGTACAAACTCTAGACGCCAGTAAAGAAAGATCATTGCTTAAGCATCATTAAGCAGGAAAATTTAACTCCATGTGAAATGCACGTGCGAAACTCAAATCATGAAAGAGTCATTTCAAACGTCATTTTCGAATCAACCCTGCGTGGAACAGTCACTGAAGAACATCTTGATGGTCATTCGTAGACAGTTATTAGTGACAAATGAAGTCAAGAAACTGTACGTTCCTGTTCCGTCATACGAAATCTCCAGAGGGTCCGGGAATTCGAACCCTTGCATCGGCGAGACGACCCAGTTCACTTTCTATGGTAGATGCGCCCTGTAGGAAAAGGAAAAAAAAATCAAGGTCTTGTAAAGGAGAAGGGGGAGAATAATTTAAAAGGATAGTAAGAAAAACTACAATAGCAAGGATTTTTCTGTTTATAAACCTTTTGCTGTTATTATTTTGTCAAAATTGAGATTCCTCAGCACTTTTTTACATTAGAAGAAGAAGGATCCATAAAAGTTGATCTTGAATGAATGAGCAAAGGAGCAAGATAGACTAATTAACTTTATTTGAATTATTATTTTTCAAACTTAAGCTGCAACTGGATTAAATATAATTAAAAATAATGGAGACATTTTTCAGAACTGAAGTATATATATATTTTATAAATTTGCATATTCAATTCGAGTGTCAACCCCAAAAGTATGTCATTTAGTGCAACCTCTCCCCCCTCCCTTCAGGGATGCTACTAGGTTTGATAGATTACACATAATTAAAAATTTTGAAGGGAATTTCAAAAATGAAACATTTATATTTTTCATAAACTCTAATACATTTTGAGTGTCAAATCCCAGAAGGGTGTCACCATGGACACCCATGGAAGGGTGTCACCATGGGTGTCACCATTAACTCTTTAATATATTTGGGTGTGAAATCCCAGAAGGGTGTCACCATGGATGACTCCCCCTAGTGACGTGACTTTATTTAAACTGGTACATTGTGTAATGGTGGAGAGAGATGGTGGCAAACATTTCAGAAGTCATAACCAACTTACTAAACTCACATTTTTTTTTGTCAAGTTCTTGAAATGTGCCTTTCTTCTTGACCTTTACCTTTCAAGAAATTTACTTTAGAACAGAATATCTGTATTATTGCTAGTATAGAAAGCTAAACTAAAAACTCCAGCGTGAGTTTTGTGCATTATCTAAAGATAAACTTCCAAGCATTGACCTGCAATCAAAAAAGACAAGAGTCCTCTACTTTAATATAAATGTTGTTTTTTTTTTCTATTTTTTTCCTAAATTTTTCCTAATTGAAAGATGTAATTAAGAAATTTTTTTGCAACTTTTAATGTTAAAAGAATCAAAATTATTAAATGCTCTAAATATAGAATTCCCCCCTCCCTACCTAAAATCACTGAGAAAAAAAAAAACGAAGTGAAATAGTACAGGTTAGTTACAAAATCCTTCACTGGTCATGAGAATGCGTTGTGTAAAAACAATTATATTATTAGGCATATGACTGTTTTGATACACAGTCAAGATTTTTGCAATGCTTTTAATAAAACTACTTACACTAGAATATTCTAATGTAAGCAATTCTAGTCACATATTTGTTCAGAATTTGCATAGTCTGCTTGCTCAATATATCTCTCAAAATGTCTTTGATTGAGGGTAGGGGAGGAGTAGGTACACTGAGACAAGGTAGAACAATGGCACACAAACACTAGTAGTTTATTTTGTTTGGATGTTTTCAGATGAAATAAAAAAAATAATAATAACTCGATAAAATACTGGTCCGAAAAAGTCATTTTCGAACCAAAAAACAAGTTGTACAAAATTAAAACAGGGACTGAAAATTCGGGACTACGCTGGGAAATTCGAGACATATAACCTTAGTTTCGTTAAATCAGGTAGTACTGGCCCAGAAGGTAATCTTGTCTTCTTCAATAATTATTCATTTTATAATCAAATCGTGTTTTCAGGTATGTTAGATTGGTTTGGAATTCAACACAACTTGTTATTAACAATTCAAAAGTCTTCTGAGCCAAACCAACATTTTATCTTGCTACTAATGGGTAAGCCATTTACAAGGATAGACAACAATTTCATACCATGCTGCAGGCATCTCCTTTGCTCATTTCATATTCAAGTAAGGCAAATAGCAACTTCACATAAGGAGAAAAAGCAAAAAGCACATGCAAACAGAAAGACAAAAGGTTAAGCTGCAACAGGCACAAAGAGAAAACTAAAACAGAAAAACATTGTATACTAACACTTTTAACTCTTTATTCAACTGCATGGCGGTAATACTCAACTGAAAAAAAAAAGTAAACAAAATAAAAGGCACAAGAAGCAAGAAATAAAAGAAAACATGCTACAACAAAAAGTAGAAGTAAATCTCGCCTCCATTCCGAACTTTTTTTTATTGATAAGTGAAATAGTTTTGAAGAGCTACTAAACCATGTGTGTGGCAAAGTCAAAAAAAGACTTTAAAAAGTTGAAAGCCAAAGAATCAAAACTTCATTTCAATTCACTATCAAAAAAAAAAAAAAAAAGGAAAGAGCAACATGTACCACTTTTTTTTTGTTGAAGAGATTCATGATTTATGTGTACAGAAAAGGAAAGAATCACATTAAAGACATAAAGTGCATTTTAGTGATTTTTCTTTTATGATGGTACTGTATTTTATATACTATTCATATACAATGCAATCACTTAAAAAAAAAAGAGAAGGAAAATTTAAATCAAAGTTTCCTTACCCCCACATAGATTATCGTATCAACCTCCAAACAAAAAATATTCAGCTTTCAACACATTTGTTTATTGTGCAATGAATATTTGTTCTACATCAAAGCTTTTTAATGCGGAACTTAACTACTTAACAGCTATGGCTGTTGATAGAGAGTATCGACCCACCTTAGTTGATTCCATTCATAAAAAACTTCGCAAAAAATCTCAAAATATTGCTCATAATAGAACTTTTAACACTAAGAATGTAGTTGTTTTGCCTTTCTCTCCTGGTATTAGTTTTCAGGTTGCTAAGATTCTGAAAAGATTCCAATTCCAAGTGGTGTTTTCTCCCATTAATAAACTCTCTTCTTAAAGTTCTCTTTTCTTAAAGATTCTATTCACCCTCTAAATTGTGGGATTTATAAAATTGATTGCCGTTGCAGATTCGGATACATCAGACACACCTGTCGTTCTTTAAAATTTCACTTAAAAGAACATCAAAGCAATGTGGAAAAACAACAGCTGAATAAATCTACTGTTGCTCAATACTGTTGGGACTCAAATCACTCTTTTGATTTTAACTCTTATCAAATTATTCAAAAATGCTCCAATTCATTGGATCTTGATTTTTGGGAATCTTTCCACATCCCAAGGAACCAGTCTAATTTAGTTAATGATCTTACTGCAACTCCGTGTTTTTCTTCTGTGTGGACAAAATTTTTATGATTGGTCTTGTTTTTCTATCATTTTATGTAAACGTCTGTTTCTTCTTTTTCATTTTTTGCTTTCTTAGTTCGTTTTGTGATCAACTAATTCCAATTTGCTTATCTTTCAGTGTTTTTCTTCTTTCTAATGGAATTATATAATACATTTTGGCACCAGGTGTCATTTTCGTTTTATTTGTTTTGTTAATTTCCATTTTTTGGTATTTATACTGTCTCCTGTTTCACCGTGTTGCTTTCCTTGGAAGACTTTTCATCCAGAAACTCACACTTCTTTGCATTGAAAAAGGTGTTCCTTGTAACACCAAAACAAGTGTCTGCAGTAATTTGTAATTTTCGTGCATCAAAAAATGTTGGATTTTTCATTCATTCAATACACCTTAGTAATAAAAACCATAACACACCTTGCAAGTTTTGAAGGATTACAGTGTAGACAGAGAAACTGAAGAAATCAGAAGTGGTAAGAAAATTTTTGTGTGAGCATATTTTTGATTGCAAATTTGCATCTGTCACATTGAATTTCTATCATTATTACATTCAGGGATAAAAGCGACAAATTCACAAAATATAGGACATTTTTTGAAAAGATATAGGAAGCAAAAGCAACTTTTAAACAGAAATCGTTGCATTTTGTAAATACAATATAACAGAATCACCTTTTTGTGTTACTCATGAAGACAGAATTATATACATTTTCGATCCTTGAATTCCCCCCCCCCCCACTATAAATTAACGTGTCACAAAAATGAAAAGAAATAAATAAAAAAGAATCAATAGTTTGAAAAAAAAAAAACTTCAGTTTAATTTAAAATTGAAAATGATATAGGAACAAACTACACATTACTGTTTGTTTCTTTTTGAACAGCCTTTCCAGTAAATATGATCAACAACGTTTTGACGCACAAAATTGATCACCATTTACTTTTTCACACAAAGGTATTTATTTAGCCTTTCTAGTGTCTATTGCCAAAGAAATGCTTTCCTTAAAAAGTTTTTCAGTTCATTATGAGATGATTTTTTTAGAAATAAATTACATTTAGAACTCTCGTATTTTTTTCTTTTGATTTCTTCTAGATTTTATCGCAATACGTTACTTTGCTATAACAAATTATTTTTCTACCTGCATCAATAGTTTCTCTTTGGTTTTTTATTTATTCTAAGAGTAATAAGAGTGTCCAAACTCATGTTTGAATTATCATTTCTTTGTTGCAATTCTCTTGTTCATGAAAATGCTATTTTTCACATGGGAAAAAGTCAGAATAATTATTACAAGTTTCGCCAAATGAAAATGAGCTGCAATATTTTTTTTTTTTTTGAGTTTAAAGGTCAAGTCCTAATATTTAACAATGAGGTTATCTCCCATTAAACAATATATCAATGACGAACATCTACATCAGATATAGTTATGCCATTCTTCGGAACATTTGTGCATCAAATGGTCAGAAAACATCATAAGACACAATAGCGAGCAATGGCTGTATTGGATTATTGTTCGTAGTGCCGTGAATTTGTAAGATAACTACTGGGTACCAAAAGTGCAGGGTTTTCTTGTCTCCCCCCCCCCCAAATACATGATTTTAAAAGAAAATACAGTATTTATAGGAAATATAGGATGTTTTTCATCTTTATACAAGTAGGAATTTCAGGACATTGTAAGACCCCTGGTAAATGCTGGTCCTTCACTGCCCTCAAAATAAATAAATAAGTAAATAAAATAAATAAAATCAAATATATATAAATAAAACAAAGAATATTTACATATGTGTGTATGTTCCCTATACAAATCCAGTTTACGTCAGAAAATTTGCCAGGGAGGTACTTGGGCACCAGAGAAAGAACCTGGGGGGAGCAAGGAGGGGGGGGGGGGGGGGTTCAAACGCCAAAAAAGTACCGAACTGGTCGAATTTTAGGACTTGAAAAGGCATTAAATGGCTCCTCATACCCAAAAATCTGATTTTCTTGATTCAGAGTCCATTGAAAAGGCTGCCAAAAACACACCTAAAATTGATTTACTTCCTTCAAATTAAAAAAAAAACCGTAAAATCACCATGAAAAAATTTAAAACCAGTTTTAAGCCTAATGGAACATTCGCATATCAAATCTTAAATTTATCGATTGCCAACGAACTGAGTTTAAATTAACGTGAATAAAATCACTTTTGATCTGTTATCTTTTTTTTTCCTCCACTGTGAACAAATAAAATTCTTAAAACTGTCTCCTTTTAATGTTTTTGGTTATCTATTTCTGTTTCTCTGTCAGTAGATTATAGGATTTTAGTTTGTAATTGTGCAAGATTTCGTTTTATTTATTCAGGATTTAAGATTTGCTGTTGCCGAAATCATCATTATTTTGACAGGAAATTTTAGTTTTTTTCTTCTATTATTTAAGCCTAATTGCTGAACGCGTCACATGACATTACTTTTATTTTCAAGGTAGACTGTGCAAAGCCGGGTGACATAGCTAGTAAATAAATAAATAAAATAAGTTCCCAGATCTGGAAACAGCAGTTGCTCTACAGCATCTTTAATCTTCGGTCCAGGGACAGTGTGAGGCCCACTGTTGCAATGGCCTGACAAACAATTTAGTTTAAATACTTTTTTTCTATTTTTGTTGGCATTTTGACAATCACTAGTGTCAATGGAATTTATTGCCTTTAGGTGTAATAGCAGTTTATAGGAGACATTTAAAAACTTTGGACTGTTGCATTTTTATTCATTATAAGTTAAAAAGAGCCAATTTTCAGCAATAAGATCTTATGTTTTGTTCACAACATTCTCTTAAACAGCAGTTAGTCTTCACAATAAAAAATAAAAAGACAAAATTGAGGAAATCGTTTTTTAACAACTCATTTTGAGAATTCTCTTCAAATTGCTTCGTCACACATAAAAGTCAATGTTGATGGATTAGTAAAAGAGAATGAACATCAGATTTCTCATCAAAATAAAAAATATAAAAAAAAAAATCACCCTTCAGAAAATTTTATTTTAATTCTGTGTTTTGTAACAAGCTTCAGTACTTTTTTAAAATCATGCTTTGCTATTTCAAAATCACTTTGTATTGAGCATTGATTTTCACTCTGACTTTCTATGACTAAATGAGAACTTATTTAATGCTTAATATTTTCTCCGTCTAAATTTCAATAATACATAATTTTACCAATGCCGCCTGCAAGCCCTTCCATTATAAAAATTTGGCTCTTTGTTAAAATAAAGTTGAAGACCACTGCTCTAGAGAAACCAGGCATATTGCCTAGTCACTAAATGTGACTGAAAAAATTGTACTTCACATTTATGTCTGACCATGGATTACATGGAAAGGCTAATATACGGTTTATAGGCGGAAATGGACGTATCTATTAGTTTATAGGAGTGTTAGTTGGTTTGTTACAGAAGTGCACTTTTGCCTCTCGATTATTTAGCCTTAGTTTTGTAAAAATGAAAATTTGCTTTCAGCAACATTTTTTTAATCCAAACTATATTTGATCTATATTCTCACGGCAAAAATTGATTTATTTATTCACAACAAAGTTTTAAACTTACCATTTTGCTTTTACATTCCTGAACGAAATGAAAATATTTTCTTTTCTTTTTGCTATTTCTATGGTAACTATTTTTGTTTTCCCTTATTTTATTTTAGAGAATGCAATAAATGAATAAGGCACTAGTGCCATTATAAAACAAGTGCATCAAAATCCCATCGTTATTTTCCCTTCTCCCCTGCTAGATTTATTCAGATGGAATAGTCTTTACTAGGCAGATTGCCAAATTAGATACAATCCGCTGTCAAACAGTAAGAGTAACTTGCATAGCAGAAATTATTTTCTATGCAATGCACTTTTCCATTTGTGACAAAATAGCTTCTTAAAAGTGCCTTTCTCCATTCATTTATGAGTGATTTTTTCCTCTCTAATGGCTCACTACAGCTATGGAAAATATATTGATCTAAAAACTTTTTCTTACTCACAGTATTTATCCAAAACTTACAACTTTGTTCTAAGCAGCATATTTCAAATAATACATCATTTCAATACCCAGTGAGTCCATTGTTTAGCACTTTTGCACATTCAAATGCAACAGTTCATTCAATACTAACATTTTGCTAAATTAAACCAAAATAATCTAGTTTACTGGCAAAGTTGCAGCTTATAAGTTAAAGAAAAACAATAACAAACATATACTAACAGCAATAATAATGTTGGTGACAAAAGCAAAGCTATATGAGCTGGTACTTCACCATGGATTGCAATATTTTAAATTGAATTGGGGCAGCAAGACTGAAATTTGAAATGGAATGGGTAAAGTACCAGCTGGTATAGAGCTAACAACTCAAGTGCAACAATAGTGGCTAGAGAACATTTGATTTACCCGGGCTCCGCGCTAATCGGCACTTTACGGAAATTCCAGTTCGACCTACAAACAAAATAACCTTCTCAGTAACAGCATGCTTTTCAAATCACAAACACAACTCAAAGAAAAGGAGGGAAATGGGATGTACAGGGCTCGTGCCATTTCTAACCTTTACCCCATCAGTGAATAACTCACAAATGCATAATTTTTGAAATCAGTCAATGTCCAATGCAGTTTTTCAATTTCAAGCTTTAATACGTTGAACATTATACAGGGTGTCTCATAATGAATGGTACAAAAAGAAAGCAGTCCTGCGTAAGTCGTAATTACAAAAGAACATAGAAAACTCGAGCTAACTAGGACCAGATTTCAAATTCAGACATTCAAATTATTTGGATTTCCAAAAATTACCAAGAAGATATCATGTAGGAAATAGAATGCTATTTAATCAAATAAAGTGATTATACAATATGCATGTACAGAACATACAATGTAGTTCATATGTAAAACAATATGTAATTACAACACATGTAATTACCTTTTTGAACACAATTTTAGAAAAATTAACTCTTACTTAATTTCTGCAAAGAAAAAGATTTTAACTCATTTGAAAAATATCACAGATAGTTTGGCTCAAAGAGCTTTGAAGTTCTTTTCCTACATGCCAAGAACCTTTTCATGTAAAATTAAAAATTTTCCCCGTCAAACTGCATTTATCATTTTCAATTTCCCACGTGGAGAAATCTGTACCATTTTGCATGCTCCACCTCCATTAGATATGTACTTAGTTTTATTTCTTATAATTATTTATTTCATGAAATGTACTTGTTCCTCAGCAATTGTCTAGGCTTATTAAAACTTCATGGGAGTGCAATTGGATTTTTGACGCTTCGTATTTTTGATGTTCAGATTTTTTACGTTCTCTATTGTACATGATTAAATTAAATCAAACCTACAAAGCAGTTAAGAAGTTTTTTGGTTTTCAAATTTAGTTTAATACAGATCATTTTATGTTTCCATAATTTTCATAAATAGAAATTTAATTAACACTATTTTACATTTACCAGGATTAGTAAACAGTTGGTTAAACTAATGAATAATTTATTCAGAAAAAGAAAGTGCACACAGGTTGCTGGGAGAATCAAAAATGTCAAAAGCCTAGGTATGAATATTTAAGATTGGTTCTTTTCGGTTTCTATGGCGCAAGAGCCCTGATAGGCTATACTGTGACAACAAATATTTAGAATTAAATGAATGTTGCTCATTTGTGGTGATTTTTGGATATCTTATAAGCTTAAGGGTACAAACCATAAAGAAACTAGTACTAGGAAATTATGATGACCTTTTTCTATAGAGAACTAACATAATGAAAATGACGTTGGGAAGGAAATACTTATTCAAGGCGACAACTAGACAGAACAGGGAAATGGATACTAACATGCGTACTGATTGGCGCATTGTGAAATTTATAAGTTACTTGGAATTAAAACTTTTCTTACCTGATTGCTGAGCTTAAAATGCATTAGTTACCCTGCATGCAAAACATTCAAATATGAACAACTAAAATCTCCCTCAAAGTTTACAAAAAGTTCCATAAACCACAAATTTTACAATTTAAATAAAAATAAAATTTGTACCAATTAGTAATTTTTTTAGATGCTTTTAGAACATATTTTTAAAAATTTAATATGCTTACTGTACCATTCATAGTACAGTGTCACTCATTTATAATCAGTTCACTTCTAGTGAGGAAAATAATTTATTTTGTTCTGTGTAATGCTAAAAACTTCATCAGAATTACTTGCTCATTTTGACAAGCACCAGATGCCAAGTCACCATGGCACCTAGATTTTCAGCACGGGCACCTAAACCTTAGAGGATACAAATAGTCTGCCATTTCAGCTTGTTTTACAGCATCAGCACAAATTCAGCACTTATGTGAATCAATGTTTTGCAAGGCTGTGGTTTTTCTTATTAGTTTTAAATGATTTAATTACTACCCACACTATCTCCTGCAATAAATTGAGTTGTTTCAGCATGAGTAAAATTTCATGGAAAATTTTATTTAATTATCGCATAAACAGATACTATTAGTTTCTTTGTTCCTGTAAAAATGCAGGTTTAAAAATTTTCACAAAACCTATAACAGATTTCAGAAAAACTATGATACAACAATGTATCATGCAAAAACTTATGTTACGTGAAATTTTTCAAAAATGAGGATAGTTTCCAACTTTTGCCTGGCTTCTAGATTTTTAATAAACTTGTAAACAGCTGCTAAATAATATGAGTAATATATAATGAAAAAAATTCATCTGTGCAAAAAGAAAGCATAGCCCTTTTGAAACGCAATGACAAAGTAAAAGAACAGATCCAGCTTTCTGACTAAAGGGATTTGTATTTTGCACTTATCTGAACAGCACTTACGTTTCTTAGGAAGGCAAATACGTCAACAAGTAACTCATGACACTTTCGAGTTTACTTCTTTATAAGAAAAGTTCTTAATTTTGAGATCAGCTCTCTGAAAATCCAATGTGGATGATGCATAAATGGAACATTTTGCCTTAAAAATGAACAGCTATTTCAAGGCATACAAAGCTTTTTTCTTGGGGCTGAGCTCAAACAGCTAGAGAAATGAAAGAAATAATCAAGAGAAAAGAGAAGACATACCGTGGCCAATCCATTAGCTCTATCCCCGTAGGGCGCATTGTCCTCCAGGCACATGTCAGCATCTGAATCTTCATCATCTCCTTTTGCCGCATCATCCTGAAATAATTCTTACATTAGCTTCTTTCACTGAACTAGAATATTACAAAAGTCATGATTTTACTTTTGCACGGATATGCTATTTTTCTGCAGATTGTTTTAGTCACAGCTCAACATTGGAATATAAAATCATATAGCAATTAATTAGTGTTATGCATTTCAAAAGCTAAACAATAAAAACCTTTAAAATAATAACTAACAATGTCAAATAGCACAAATTGCAGATTACTGCAGACACATGTTTCGGCATTCCAAGAATGCCTTTTTCAATGCAAAAGAAATGAGCTTGTGGATGAAAAGACTTCATAAGCTCATTTCTTTTGCATTGAAAAGGGAGTTCCTTGTAATGCTGAAACACATCACGTGTTTCTGTGTTCAAATTACTGCAGACACTTCTTCTCTGCAGCAATCTACAATTTGTGCTGTTTGATGTTGTTATTTCTTATTTTACTTTTTATGCACAAAGGTATTTATTTAACTAACTTAATGAAAAACTTGTTTTGTGATTCAAACAATAAATTATCATCATACACGATAAATTGCACATGTTTGAAGTAAATAAATAATATTTTCATTTATCCATTTCTGGAATTGTCACACTTAAGATTTTAAGTTGAGAAAATGGTAAGATTGAAAAAAAAAAAGGGGGCTGTGGTAGCCCGATCGGTAGAGTGTCGGATTCGGGGCCGAAGGGTCCTGAGTTCGAACCTCGATGGTCGAAGACCCACCGTCGTCATTAAAGGGGACTGGGCGACGCTAAATATGCTCGTGGTCTCAATGTCCTCCAAGTGAAACGATACCTCTGGGGGTGCTAGCACCAGGTAGGTATTAGCTCCTGGACTAGTTCTAAATTCTCATTAACTGTTCGATCCGGTGATGGTGCTGCCATCTATCGGTATATAAAATAATGGAGGAAAGGCACTTAGTATGCAGTCCTCGACATAAATACAGTTGTAGTCAGTTGTGACTCTGAATAGGAATAGGAAAAAAAAAAAGCTACAGCAGAAATAAAACTTGCTTTAAAAGCTTGCATACTTTTTTTTTTTTGTTATTGTTATAAATTATCGTCATACACGATAAATTGCACATGTTTGAAGTAAATAAATAATATTTTCCTTTATCCATTTCTGGAATTGTCACACTTAAGATTTTAAGTTGAGAAAATGGTAAGATTAAAAAAAAAAAAAAAGTTACAGCAGAAATAAAACTTGCTTTAAAAGCTTACATAATTTTACTATATGGACTTAACATATTTTTTTTTTAAACCCTGAATTACATCAGAAAGTTGTCCACATGTTTCGTCTTCACTAAGTTTTAAACCTTTTTTTTTTTTGTTAGAAAAACAAGTTAAATCTGGATAAAAAGTTGCAATACTCACACTGGATAGTTGCTGCGTGCTGGTCAGTATCCTCGCTAAGGAGTGGCAGAATGAAGGAAGGGTCTCCATTAAGGTAGGGCGGCTGTGAGTCAACAAGGGTTTCATGTAGCTGTACGAAAGTGAAGGAAAGCAATTTCTACACTACAGCAGGCAGAATTTGTTCAGGATGATTAAAGGTTTAGAATTTAGTTCAATGATGCTAGAATGAAGTGGTTTTGATTTTTTTAAAAGCAATATTTTTCAGACAATAATTTAATTATGAAAAATTGAAAATTAACAATGACAGAGAATACAACTAGCATTGACACTCAATTTTAATGTTCTTCCCAATCAAATTTTGGAAAGTTTATGATTCAGATTCAGCTCAATGTCAAGGGAAACCTTACAAGCAAAAATATTAATAATGATGTCAAGTAAATATGAAATATGTCATTGACTTTATTTTAATTTTGGATTTTTTACCATTTTAATTCTTCAGTTGGTAAAACCATCTTTACATTTGGCTTCTTGTGCAATTACCCCTCCTGATGGCAAGCCGGAGTAAACTCCAGCTAGTCTATGGAGTTTGACATTGAGTGGGCATGATTCTGCTGCTAATATGATTAATTATTTGTAATATTTATTTATTTATTTATTTTTTTGAGATTTTCAATCTGTAGACACATAGTAAGACAGCAGAGCAATATTATTTACTGCTGCACATTTTTGAATTTCAAACACCCCATGAGACAGATTACACACATTTAGTAAAATAACTAGTTAATTAGGTTTTAATAATTGAGCTCTTTTTCCCAAGTGCAATTTTTGACTATTATTTACCTTTTCAGTATTTTACCCTACTTCATGTAAACTAAAAGATTACATCCCTCCCCTGAATTTCCTGATTATGAACCAGAAAAAGGGCCAAAGATTCATTATCACACCCCGCTGGTATTTTAGGTAAAGGAAGCTTCCAAAATATGTAGATTTATTCAAAAAAGGATACCGCAGATCGAAGTTATACCACTTCTTGACCAGCCAGGCCTTTTCGTAAGGTGTCTTTAGCACCTGTGCTGCTGGTGGACTTCGCAGGTCAGTGGGCGTTGGCACCTGAGACGCCTGTAAAATGATGAGTCATTACAAGAACTGAATTAATTAGAAATAGAGTATTTATTTTTGATACATCAGCTATGCATCAAAAACATTTAAAAAAAACTTATTCTGTAGGACGAATTCATAAGAATCAGAAAAGCTGCAGTAAATACTGACTAGAGAGTGAGAAGTAAGAAAACAAGCACTGCAACAAAGAAATGTACGTACTTTTGTAAACATTTACTCTAGAATGAATAAATTAACAAACATAGCTGTATTAGATCTAATACTTCTGGAAGTTTTGTTATGAAAATTTACTGACTTGGGGCACCTTTTTCTCACTTACAAAAAGATTCTTGCTAATTTTCTCAGTACAATTTTCAAGTATATCCTAACATGCAGGGGGCTTGTTGAAAGTGGAGTTTATTACTTTCAACATTTTTTAAAACTTTCTTTCTCACAGAAAGGATATTTTTAAAGTAAAAGAATAAAATAATCAAAGGGCAAAAACTTTGATACAAAAAATAGGCACCAACAAGATTTACTTATTAAAGATAAAGACCTATTAAAGATAAAGAACTATGCAAATACAGTCAAACCTCCCAATAGCGGACATCGTCAGGATCAAAGTTTTTGTCCGTTAATAGGGAGTCGGAGTGTTTGCTATTGGGGAGTCTGAATTTACAACGGCATTTTAATTTTGGATTTTAAACCTACACATACAGTTGTAGTACATACATGGGTAGTTCTAAACTAAATTAATGAGTACTGCTTTTATGAGTGAGCTTACTTAATAAGTAAATAATCCGCTGAATCTTTCGGGGAAATAAGACAGGAAGGCATTTGTAAATTGTACAAAACCAGTCAAGCACAATGGAATGAATGTCGCTGATTTTCAGCACCTTTTTCGTTTTAGATCATAGCAAAATGTAGCGCAATTGGCTACTTTTCACTTAATCTGGCAATACTATGCCGTTTCCTCACCCACCAGCGTCTGGAGGGAAAGGACGCGGTGCCAACCCTCATCTCCCAAATTCTAGTAGGAAGATAAGGTGAGAAGAAGGGGGGGGGGGATGCCATTAAGTTGCACAAGAATATTTTTTCTCTTTCATGCAAACTGATAAAGCAAGGTACTGTGTAAAGGAGAAAGATTTTTTTCTTCTGTTTTTTGCTGGAATTTCGTGCATGAAATGAAAACAAAACTTTCATAAGCTTTGACTTAAAAGGCTCCTGTTTTCAGAGAAAAAGGGGTGTTACTCCTCTTATCGGTACTGGTTAGTCCCAGAACATCGTAAAGGAGTAGAAAAAATGCTTGCCACAAAAGCAGTGCTGAGCAAATTCTTATCAGACACACAAAAAAATAAAACAAAACTCGGCTGATTTACTGCCCGCTAACGGGAGTGTCCGCTAACGAGGAGTGAAATACATTAAACGCCTATCTCTCGACTGTCTGGGGATTCAGAGACTCTCCGCTAACAGGGAGTGTCCGCTACCTGGAATTTCCGTTAAGGGAGGTTTGACTGTAATGCTTTATTGAGCATTCATTGGCAGTGAAACTGTCTGATGCAAAATGATTTTTCAATATGCCTTATATTCCATTAGCACTGTTGGCTCTAAACCCAATGACTGTCACATAACACACCAAAACCTAATACTGAATGCCCAAACACTAGAATGCCCGAAATGCTAGACTCTCCCAATCCGCCTCATTCCCCAAGAGTGAGACCACCCTAAAACAAAAAAAGTATATAATTAATTTTAAAGAAAAGGGATAAAAGATTTCTTTTTGAAACCGTAGTTTCTTTGCTCTTCTGCTAGTTAGTTCTAACCACTATTGTTATGGGATGACATAGTATTTTTATTTTGATCACTTATTAATTGCTTAGTATTGTTAATAATAAGTATTTTTGGGGAAAATCTGGCAGATCCCTGAAAATATGTACAAATAACACTATATCATTTTAAAAAAATTATATTTTAGAGTTTAAAAAACAGAATTCTGAAACTCCTAATAGCTAGTTGAATTAGTTTTCCAAATATCAGTTAATTTAAACATTTTGATTATGAAACGAGTTTATCTAGTATTCAATAAAATACTGATAAATATTTTATCTAGCATTCAAGAAAATACTGATCAATATTTTTAGGTAACGTTTATGCATGATGGAAACAGCAAGAAATTACAATGTTTATAAGAGTAAACTGAGCAATATGCAATAGTCAACTGATTTTGAAACACTTTTAAATACGATGGAAAACCCCAAAACTACACCATGATTAAATAAATGCCTGTAATTACATGAGATATTGAAGATTTATCCAAAAATTTTGAATTTCAATCCAATTTTGTTCTCCATTCAATGCGAAAATATCATAACATTTTTCTCATTGCAACTTCTTTGTTCCCAATTGAATGGTTGAACATGTGTCAATATGTCTGTGCAAAGTATGAGCCACAGAGAGAAAAAGATTCTGTTATTGCATGGGCTATTGGCACCTTTATTAGCACCGTTCAAGCAGTAAGGAGCCAAAAAGCACCAAAACTATATTTCCAAGACTCCATTACACCCTGAGGCACCATCTTGTCACTTTACGTTGAAAAACTTCACTTGTCAGGTATCTTTGGTTTTAATAGCATATGAATCAAAAATCCAGTATTCGTCAAAACAATTCGGTTAAAAGTTTTTAACCAAAATATTCAGTATTTGTCAAAACATGGTATTCGGAGCTTTCATATTTTTTTACCTATTACATTGCACAATAATCAAGAGGTTAAAGGGGTAGTAAAAAATAATCATGGTTAAAATTTCATGGCAGAAGAATACATACAAAGAAAGATGGCCAAGCAAAAACTTATATGTATCTAGAAACTTATGAAGAGGGGAAATTTTTACCGTTCTCAAACTGCCAAACTGGAGCAATTCTAGATCTTCTTCGACACCCACTCTATAAATAAAATTATCAAGCATTAAATAAAGAAAAATGAATACTTAGAAAGGAGCACTATATAAAAACTACACAAAAAACATTCACAGATAAATGCCTTGTGATATTTAGCACGCAATAAGCGTATCCAATATATTGTTGCCATTTAAACATTCTTTTAAATCTTATGTAAAGAGCTTCAATTATCATATTTGTGGAATTCACACTAAAGACAATTAGCGCTAGTTTCTTTAAATGTCTAGTTAGGTACAATTTTCTGTTTGATTCCTAGTATTATTTCCTAAGATTAGTACACTTAGCACAAGAAAAATCTTTCATTGTGGCATTTCTTTTTTTGATTAAGTGTGCTAAGTGCTACTTGAATCAGCATCAGGATTTATTACTTTCCATTTGAACAACAGCTTATGTTTGATTCCTTCCATTATTTTTTGGAGCATAATCAAGCTATAAGGGATCTTTCCGATTGTCACCCCTTTGGCTGGATGGAATAAAAAACTAAAACTCTCCTCATTTAGAGTGAGTACCATGGCTAAAAACTACGAGAAATCTTGCAAACATTTGTAGACAGATGGACTTAAAAGGAATTAGAGTGTTTTTTTTATTGTTATTTGCTGCAAGTCACTTAAACATGATGGTGCCTACTGATAGTTTTAAAACACAGAGCAAGTATGTGATAATTAAAGAAAAAAGCTTAATGTTGGACACAATACCACATTGATTTATTTACACTAGGATTTCATATAGAAATAGCACCAATAAGAAAATATTTCATTATTTTGTACACAAAATTAATTTCTATCCGATAGTTGTAAAACCTCACTCTGGTGAAGGTTCAGAATAGATATAACCTTTTACTTAAACATTTGACATTATAGGTAAAATTTAATTTAAACAAGGGATACACTGTGCTGAAAAGTCTAACCATGCAGAAAGGACCCAACAAGTGATACACATGAACCAACCATAGTGTTCCTATGCGTGAAAGCATTTGAGTGGGGATTCTGATTCAACCAATTTTGAATACAGTGGCCGCCGCTTATATGAATCACGTTTGTTCTCAACAGTTTTCATTTCATAAAGCGGCTGATTTAATAAAGCGCCTAATTCAATAAAGCAGGATTTTGTTCTGTTTTTGAGAACTCTATTCATCAAAGCCGTTGATTTAATTAATCACTGATTCAATGAACTGGCATCCCCTATACTAAGAACCTAAAGTTTAAATGTGGGGAAGGGCAAACACACTCACGGGATTCCAAGCCAGGCCAGCATCTGCGTGGCCAGTCCCCCACAGACCATGACTGTCACTATGGCGATGAGGGACGTTGTGGTCAGCATCAGATGCCTCTGTTCGGACAGGGTGTTACGAATGGCCAGCGCAAAGGCCATAGCGCCTCTCAGCCCTGCAAAGAGAACAGACACAAGGATTATCAAGATATTTTTTTTTTCATTGTGCAAAGCCATAAATTTTAGTTGAGAAATAAAGTGTACACAGCTCCCATTAGTGTAATAGTCATTTGCAATTCTAAGATGAAAAGCAAAATGCTGCTGCAACCAAAGTGTTGGCACCCACAAAACTGCATAGGACTTAACAATTCCTTAATCATATTTTTATTCAGAACATAAACATATGACAGAGTGCTCACCAAGGGGGATTACAGTGCAGACTGCAGTATTTTTGTTTATTTTCCTTTTAATGTAATATGCCATCAATTTGTACATATTCAACAGTGTTAAATTTAACAAATTATGGGATGACATATAGATTGCAGTATCGAAATATTTAGGTTGTTTTCAGGGATATTTATTTTTTCTGGGGAGAGGGAGTGTCATGATATTTGGGGGTGGCATGACACTGCTGTTGGGGGGAGGCGGGATAGGAACCCCTCATATGTGGCATACAAAACCAAACAGTCATTTATGTTAAAAAATTTCTCCAGCAAATATAAACTGTTTGGTAATTTGATCTACCACAAGAACAACTTCAAAAACCATTTTTTCTTTCTTGTGACATTTTCTGTTTTACTATAGATGAAAACAATACTCCAAAACAAGATTTTACTCAATTTTTGGGTTATTTTTATTAGCCTTACCTGAGAAGAAGAGTACGTGCTGAAAACTGAGAGGAATTTTATTGTGCCGACCAAGATTTAGCAATAAAGAAAGTGGGTAAATATTGAGAGCTCTTCCTACAGCGATGGCAATCTGGGGTCAAAATTAAGAAAAACAACAAGAATTATAACATACAAACAACGCATATATACTATTAGTCACAACATGTATCAATTACACTCACTGCTTAATTCAGATAATTAGTTTCAGCTCACTCTTAATGATGAAGTATGTAAATTTAATTTTATTCATATTTCTTTTCCGTAAACAGAATGAGCACTTGCTGGCTCTGAAAATACTGTTACAAATTCTGTAAATAGTAATTACTTTTATGATTATTTTGTTGTAATCTGCCTAAATTTGGCATTTATTCCATTGTTCTTCATCTAGAATTATTGTAGTAACTTAACAACTAAATAGCTTTTTGTAATGTACATACAATCACCTAACATTCGGCTGAAGTATACGGTTCCCTCATTTCTGAATGATAAAATTTGTGAATGGATTGGAAAGAAATGAGAAAGTGGTAGAACGGTGTAGGATTTTCAGGAATATTTTAGAAGCTCTCTTTCAATGTTTATAAATAGCAGTGCCGCGTGATAAAAAGTCAGTCTCGACTGAGCCGTTGTGCTGAGAGTGTATTAGCTTTGTTTTGTGAAGCCCTTTTGCGCTGTGTTTTTGCATATTTTGATGTAAATACGTGTGAGCTCGTTGAGCGTACGGTGTAAATTGATATTTGCCTAATTGCTATAGTTAATTTAGCAGTTGTTAATGATATTTCTTGTACATAATTGCAAATAAATATCCTGTGTTTTCTCAAGAACTGTGTCGTCATTTAAGGAAAGTTTGAAGCTGCATGGAACTGGTAACAATACCCTTATATTTTTTAATTCTAAAGTTGGTAAGCAGTGAATAATGAAGCTAAAAGTTTACTTGGCTTCAATTAGCTAACAAAACAGTTTGCTTTAGTAAAAAATAAAGGCAGTGTATTAACTTGCATAAAATTTAAGATGAACACTGTATTGTAATGATTTATGTCCACATGCATGTTTTATTTTAACACCAAATTAAAACAAATTGGCTACATGAAATAGTACAATTTTTCATTTTTCTCAGATTTGCTCATTTATCTCTTATTAACAGAACATTCTTGCAGAAAGAGTTTTATAAAAGTGAAGTTTGTTACAGAAAGCAGAATTTTTTTCTGCCACAGGGTTAAAAAATTGAAAATGTACCAGTTGCTCCAAACAAATTTAATTAAAGTATTAGGACAGTAGATTAAGAGGGTTACATAAACATTTATTATGTATAATTAATACTTTATTTAGGCACTTAATTTTTTAATACAATGTTGAATATCAGTTATTTGAAACAACTCATTTCACGAGAAAAATGTTTCCAAAAATTAAATGACATTTTCAGTTTCTACTTGGTTAACCTGTATGAAAATGGATTCATTAAGGGCAAAAATGAATGATATCTGATCATCAGACACTTTAGTACAATGACTAAAGTGATAGTCATAATGTGAGTGTCTCTGAATGAAATTCTATTAAGTTAATTTTTACCAATCAGTCAAAACTGAGATGCATTTCAAATGGCAGTCACCTCATTAGCTTGAATGAATATTTTATTAGAACTGAAATCAAGTTTTAAGAGCATAAAACTACATAATTTAGTCTGATTAAGCTAAAACAAAATGTTTAACTTCATAAAGTAAATGACATTCGTAATTTATCTCAAAAAATAAGATTTACCAATAAAAAGTATTTTGCCTACTCTTAGAAAAATTGACATTAAAAAAATTACTTGTTTATGGTATAAAGCTTTTAAGACTAATGATCACATAAAATATTCATAATTTACTACAGATAATCAAACACATTGTGTTTTGTAATTGTAACTTGAATTCTTTTTCCAATTTTGTAATAAATAAAAATGATAGCTTTCCACCCCATTCAATTTTTAAATATTAACATGCAAAAGCAAACAGGATATATAAGCATGGGCGCCCATATGCAAAATTCTAGGGGGGGGGGGGGTGGCTCAGATATTTTAACCAAGGTTTAGCATGATATTTTCCCCATGAAAACCAATTTCAGGACAGATTAGAGTCATCAAAATTGGACATTTTTAGGGGAGTGTTTTTGCTGCTCTTGAGATAAGTGATTTTTTACTGTAATTGTTTATTTTACTACTTTAGTTTCAGTATTTTTCTTGTATTTTATCATATAATTAAGTATTCTTGTGCTTTCAAAGTCTTATTTTTGATTTACTTGCTTTCTTAAAGTGTTTTTCTATTCTGTGTAGCTAAGCCTAAATTGTGCTGATTTCTTGTTAAGCCTGACTGCTCTGTTTAGGGTGTAACTTGTTTATTTTAATTTACTGCTTGTCTTAGGATTTAGTAATATTTGTATCTTTTACTTCCAATGCTTTCTAATTCTAATAATTAGCATTATTTCTCCAATTTTGTATTTTTGTATTGACTTTTTAAGTGTACCATTTTGAGCTAGAATGGGAGTTATCTGCATAATGAAGGAGGTTAAAAGTGGTAAAGGGGACAAGTGGATTTCTTGTGACCTATGTCAGATGTTCTGCTTGTTTAAGGGGAAAGATGAGTCTGAGAAGGATTTCATTTGCACAAATTGCGTTGAACTCCCAGAAATCAGAGTTAGGATGCTTACTTTGGAGGGTGAGTTAGCATTAGGCTGTAGGCATGTAGATGGGGTAAACACTCCAGAGGGAAAGGGGGAAGGTAGCAAAAAGGAAGTTGGCATTAGCTGTGTGTTAGATAGTGGGAATATTCCAGAATTAAAGGAGGAAGTTAGTAAAAAGGATGTGGGAATTAGCTGTGTGTTAGATAGTGGGAAAATTCCAGAGGTAAAGGGGAAAGTTATTGCTGAGGCGACTGACTGGGAAACAAAAGGGTATAATTTTGGGAGATTCAATGGTGCGTGAGGTGGGAAACTCAATAGGCAGAGTTAGACGTAAGGTGGCTAGATGTTGTTTGCCAGGGGCTCGGGTGAGAGATGTAAATGGGGTTGCTGAAAAGAAGGGGGTATTTAATAAAGAGGATGTACTTACTTTGTGGGTGGGAACTAACGATGTAGGCCATAGTAACAATGATGAGTTTACAAAGGAATGGGATTCCCTGTTGGACAAAGCAACCAACTGTTCTGCAAATGTCCAAGTGGTTGGTTTGCTTCCCAGGTATGGAGTGCATAGGAGTTGGATAAACCAACGGGCTAGGTGTATGAACCTGGTACTCAAGGAAATTTGCGTTAAGCGTAGTATCAGGTTTACTGATGTGTGGAGTAGATGTAAACGAGATTGGATTGCTAGGGATGGCCTACATATGAGCTCTACAGGGGTCAAAATGGTTAGTGGTTTGGTTTTAGAGGCTTCAGAATCAAAAAACTAAGTTGGAATGGGGGGCATGGTTTAAGGAGCAGAATTCGAAAGGGTACTAACTATCGGGATTTTAGTAGAAACGGAAATAGGGTGGCAAATAAGAGAAAAGATTTTAACACTTGGGATTTAAACAATCGTGCAGCATTAAATAAAAGTAAGATGGGCTTACTTAAGGTTTTTTATACAAATGCTCGTAGTATTAGGAACAAGATGGAAGAATTGAAAAGCATAATTATAGACGAGAGGTTGGATATTATTGGAGTTACCGAGACATGGGCTACCGAAAGTGATGATGATTTATTATCTATTGCTGGGTATAATTTGTTTAGACAATATAGAGTAGGTAAAAGAGGTGGTGGGGTTTTATTTTATGTCAGAGACACTTTAATTTGCAATGAATTGGTAATTAATGATAAACCTAATGAGATTGATATGATTTGGTTGGAGTTGATGAGTAATAAGGGCAAAAAACTACGTTTGGGGAATATTTATAGGCCACCCAACTTAAGCCAGGGTCAAGACGAACAGATGTTTAGTATTATTAGTGACATTTCTAGCAAGGGGTCAGTCATCATAATGGGAGATTTTAATTTTCCAGGAATTGATTGGAATAATTTTTACCATAGTAATAGCAGAGAAGAGGATTTTTTGAAAGTATTTGGTGACTGTTTCTTAGATCAAATTGTAACTCAGGGTACTCGACAGGACGCGATTTTAGATCTAGTTTTCTGCGACATGGAAGGCTCTGTTCAGGGGTTATGTGTAGGGGAACACATTGGAGATAGTGACCACAACAGTATTAGGTTTGGGATTAAATTTGATATGCACAAAGTAGAGAATTTTAGGTTTGTGCCCAATTTCAGAAATACTGACTTTGTGGCACTTAGGCAGAGTTTGAAAGTAGTTTTTTTCTTCTGGATTGGACAATAGCGATGTGAATCTTCAGTGGGCAGAGTTTAAGGAAAATCTAGCGAATACGGTTAGGGATCATATTCCTTTTAGGAGAAAGGGTGTCAACACTAAAATTTGGCCAATGTGGTTCTCCAGGGAAACTAAAGACGCTCTAAATTACAAGCAAGCTGCTTTTCATAGGTTTAGAGAAACAGGTCACAGTGCAGATAGGCTCCAATATTGTAAGGCAAGGCGTAAATTTAAGTATTTGGTACGGATTCAGAAAAGAGAGTTGGAGCAAAGACTGGCAGATAACATAAACAGGAATCCCAAGAGGTTTTTTGCATACAATAATTCGGGGAAAGTTCGAAATAGTCATATTGGGCCACTGGTTGATGAGCACGGAATTTTAATTCAGGACGATAGTGATATTGCTAATGTTCTTAATAACCTTTTTTCGAGTGTTTTTAACGATAACTGTATCTCAACAGTTGACACCAACAAGACACAAGCTATAGTACAGCTTGAGGACTTTGTATTTTCCAGGGATGACGTTTTACTTCATTTGAAAAAAATTAAAGAGACTAATGCTCCGGGGCCAGATAATATTTATCCGAAAATTTTAGTTGAATGTGCAGAGGAATTAGCAGATGTAATCGCAAACATTTTCAATGCTTCTTATAATTTGGGGACAGTGCCAGAGGACTGGAAGCTGGCTAACATTACACAGCTCTTCAAGAAAGGGTCTAAAGGGAGTGCCTTCGGTGGTTTGCAAAATTTTTGAAACATTGATGAAAATTAAGATAGTAAATTTTCTAGAGACTAATAATCTATTGACTAGTTTTCAGTACAGTTTTAGAAAAGGTAAATTTTGTGCAACTAATTTATTACATTTCTATGACAAAGTTACCATGGCTTTGGACAATAAGAAGCCTGTAGATGTTGTTTACATTGATTTTCAAAAAGCTTTCGATAAGGTACCACATGTTGTTCTACTTAGCAAATTAGCTGATATAGGAATAGGAGGGAAAACTTTCATTTGGGTAATAAATTGGCTGACCGAAAGGAAACAAAGAGTAGTTGTAAGGGGAAATTATTCTAATTGGAGTGAGATCTTAAGCGGGGTTCCTCAAGTATCAGTGTTAGGGCCTGTTTTGTTCATTGTCTTTATGAACGATATTCACAAAAATATTTCTGGGAACATGAATTGTTTTGCTGATGATGTCAAAGTTATGGGGACTGTAGAAAATGAAGAACAAGCAAATCAGCTGCAAGAGGATCTAGATCATATTACGGAGTGGGCTGATAAATGGGGTATGGCTGTTAATGTTGGGAAATGTCAAGTGCTACATTTAGGGCATGGTAATAAGTGTACAAGTTATTATTTGCAAGGTTCAGTCATTAGTCAGGCAGACAAAGTTACTGATCTGGGGGTCCTAATAAGTCAGGATTTAAAGTTTAGCCAACAGTGCAGCATTGCTAGCAACAAAGCCAATAAGATGCTTGGGTTTATCAATAGATCTATTTCAAATAACTCTAAAGAAGTTCTTCTGCCCTTATATAGAAGTTTGGTAAGACCCCATTTGGAGTATGTTGTTCAGTTTTGGTCTCCTTATCTTAAGAAAGACATTAATGTATTGGAAAGGGTTCAAAGGCGGGCTACAAGGCTAATAAGTGGACTTTCCCACTTAGATTATGATTCCAGGCTTAGAAGGGTAAAAATGTACAGTCTTGAGCAAAGAAGAGACCGAGGGGACATGATTCAGCTGTTTAAATTTATTAAAACGAAAGATGTTACGGGGCTAAAGTTTAGCACTGAAAACAGGACAAGGGGTCATTGTTTTAAGCTATTTAAATCTCAGGCTAACATGGATATTAGGAAAATTTATTATTTTAGCAGGGTAGTGGAACCTTGGAACAGCTTACCAGAAGAGGTGGTAATGAGCAAAGGAGTAGACAGTTTTAAGAGGGCCATTGATCTTCACTGGGGATTGTAAATTGACTAGGACCAGTCTAGCTGGGCCCAGAGCCTGTTGCTGGTCGTCACTTTTGTATTTGTATTTGTATTTGTATTAATATTCATCCCCCCTTGCCCTCCTATATGGGAGCCTTGTATATACAGGGCCCAATACAGGCTGATTTTGCAACCGTTTTTTCGGTACCTTCACAAAAATCTTGTTTTGAAATAGGTACTTTCACAAAAATCAAGTAGTAAAATCAGGTAGCTTCACAAAAACATAGAAAATTTCACAAAAATTCGCATTTTAAAATATAAAATTTGTTTCTCTGTTTAAAACAAAATTTACTTATAAAATAAAATTCTAAGCAGGTTTATATGTACAATCGCTTAAATAGCAACCTTTTTGTGGTATTTTAACTAATTTTTAGCTGTCTCTCGCCAAAGTGAATTTATGAAATATTATCGCAATCTTTTAACATGTTTTGGGGAACCATTTTCTCATAATTTCCAATATTGTACACAGTACATAGTCCATTAAGCTGAAATTATGATGGTACTTTTGGTACTTCTTAGGTTTTTAGCTCCCCCCCTCCCCAAAAAACGAAACCTGTTAAAAATAATACTAGATGACATTTACACTTTTCAAACTAAAATTTCACTTGTTCTACTTCTCTTTTACAAAAATAGGATGCCTCTAAAAGTTCACAAAAACAATGCTGGAAAAAAAAAAAAAAAACTTTCACAAAAATAGAATGATGCAATACTTTCACAAAAATAGGTAGCGAGAAAAATATCCTGGATTGGCCCCTGATATAAGAGTGTAATAAGTTCATAAATAACACCAGTAACAGAAGGATACAAAGGCAGTGACGATGAATCCAGCATGCCAAAAGTGTTTCTGGTACGTGAACATGGAGACACCAATGTAGCAGAAGATAAAGTTTTCAGCCACGAAACTAAGCAGCTCGAAAAGCTAAAATGAGGAAAAGTAATAAATTTACAACAAGAATGTCATAAAAATAAATATTGTCTTAATTGTTTCAATTTCAATCTTACAGTCCTCGAAACATCAGATAATTTAGAAAGATCTTTTCAAACTCTTCTTCCCTGGGGTAGATTAGATTACTGCTTCATTGCCTTATACGACTTAGAACGGAGCAACTACACCAATCTAGAATGAACTCCTTTTAAATTCCTTATAATAACTGGAAGTCTATTAACATGAAAGAATTCATAAAAAAAAGCATTTTTTTCTGAAATTCAATTTAATTAAAAAAATGTTTCACTAGTTTTTGGAAAATTTGCAAAAATTTCAAATTATTATATTTTGGCTGCAGATATACAGTGGAAGCTGGTTAATTGAACCCGCAACTTAATTGAATCAAAACTGTTTAGAATGAATGCGATTTAAATTAAGCGGCGGTCACTGTAGTTTAATATTTATACCCAATTCTACAGTTTAACTATGTAATAAGAACATATTAAGTGCCAATTATATTTATAAAGTTTTCTGCAAAATAAAAAATAGTTTTTTGTTATTTACGATGCCAAAGAAAAGAAACCCTTAAAAGACGTCATTGCAACTTTTGAGCAAAGATTTTTGTTACACCAAAAGAATTTAAAATCTTTGCTGACAAAATAATTTGTAAAAGGAGCTCACCTAATGTGACAAAATGTCAGATGGCCTTACCTGTTTTGTTCTAGCTCTGGACTCCAAAGTTAAATTATTGTACGTGTAATGTGCCTGGCAAATACCACAAAACAAGACAGCAACAATTCCTGAAAATAAAAAAAAAGCACAATTTTTCATGTTTTAAAACATTTTTAAATATTCTTTAGATTTGAATAAATAATAATAAAAGTGTCAAAAATCATATTTATAGTTTTACAAAAAAAAAAAAAGGGGGGAGGGGGGAATTTTTTCAAAAGTTGATGTTAGAAAAGGATCATATGAATAAATACTTATCATTATCTTAAATATTTTTACTTAATGAGGAATATTCATAATGCAAGAGTATCCCATTCATATAAAAATAAATTTTTTACAAGAAGATAATTTTCACAAAAACATAATGCAAAACAGTATTTCTTGTCATAACTACATGTTGGTGTACTTTCTCATCACCACTCCTTTTTTATTTGTTTTCAGACACAACACTCATTCATTACACTCTGAAAATATTTGTAAAGCAAATCAGAAGGAGTTGTTTGGAATAAAATATCAGCTAATTTTTGATTTTTTTTTCACTTCAATATCTTAAATGCTTAACTGAAAGGGACAAAAACTAAATGTGAAATAAAATGAATAACTTTATTTTCTATTCCTAGAGAAATTCAAAAACAAAAGTTCCATTTCAACCATTCTTGAGTGCTCAGATGGGAGGCCCAATAACTTAATGCGATGTCTCCCCCCCCCCTCTCCCTGAAAAAAAAAAAAAAAGGCCAACCAATTACTTTGATGCAATTTTTTAAACAAAAGAAAACAGTATCTTCACTCGAACAGGATTGCTGAACAAATTGAAATTAGGAACCTGATTTGATATTGCTTAGTTCTGTATACATATCTAAAAAAAGGACCTAGGAGGTTTTGTATTAATAATATTTTGAGCATTTTATCTTAGCAAAAACAAATATTTTTTATAAAAAAGAGATACATTGAGAAATATATGAATACCTTTCTGAAAAGTAAAAGTGATGAACAACTACGTAATAAAGTGTAAAATTTGCGTAAGAATTGCATAAATGTGCTTCAGAGTTACAAGAAACTTTTTTTAATGCAAAAATATGAGCTTATGGATATAATTTTTGAAAATTTTGTGCTTTTTCAAAACAGTTAAAAACAAAAATCAGCTTTAAAGGGGGAAAAAATATTTTCTCCTTAGTGCTAACAATTTACAAGAATGTCAAGTAAGTAACATACAGAATTTTAATTTATCTTAAACAAAAAATAAATTACCCGTCAGATCTGCAGCCTCTGCCATTAGGAATGTGCTGTATGACATGAGAACGAACAAGCTAGATTCCAATAGGGGAAAGTCACAAAGGCGAGTGAATTTTGTCAAGTGAACAAGAGTTAAGGAAAAAAAATTTGATAACATTTTGACCTTAATTCCAAACTATATATACACACACAGGTGCACAACAGAGCCAGATACAAACTTATTACAAAACCCAACACCCCCACAGAAATGCAAATTTATTCTGTGAAAAGAAAAAATATCAATATAAAATAATGTTCCTCTGAATTTTCTTAAAAGAAAAAAAAAACACTTAACTATTTAAAGCTAACAAGAATAATTATACAAAAAACTTATTAGGTTTGTGACAGCAATAAATTTACGTTTCTGCAGAGTGGTTTTCATAATGTTGATCAAGATGAAATAAGCTTTTCTGCGTAAAACATTATTCTACTATTTATTCCTATTATAGTGCTACAACATGCCTAAATTGAGAAAATAAAACAGGCTCATATTACCTTGAAAAAGGAGGGAAGGAATCAAATAATTATGTGGCACATGATCAATATGAGAAAGCCATAACACAGTTTAAACTATAATAGAACAGTGATCAGTAAAAAGAACGGGGGTATGGGACCAAAGTTGGACCACACCCTATCCATAAAAAAAAGGGTATGCGACCCAAGTTAGACCACACCTTTTCAATTAAAAATATAATCATCAAAATCGGTTACATAAGTAAGAAGTTATGAGCTAACAAACAAATATAAGGTATGAATTGATGACTACCTCCGTTTTGAAGTCTGTTGAAAAATACCAAAGGTAATTAGACAGTATTGATAATGTAAAAAAAGAAAAATAGCATCTAACTTTCAATATTTTTCCAATAATGAAATAGAAAAAATCGTTAAAGGACAAAATTAGCCATTGCCACCAGCCACAGAGACACTAAATTAAAAAAAATTGCAAATGTAAAATCAGCTATCAATCGCCACATAAAAAAAAAGGATTTTAATATACATAAAAAACATCAAGTAAATGGTAAAACTTTTCCACCAAAATCAAGAAGAGCTTTTATGAAGTAATTTAATAAAAATGAATAACTTACATTATTAAAGTATTTCTAGCTGTTAATTTCAACTTGGAAAAAAAAACATCTTTAAAAACATTTTGAATAAAAAAAGTGACCATAAATTCAAAAAAAGTAGCTACATTTGAAATTATTACACTGAAGACTGAAGATTCAAGAATTTCCCCAGCTTTGCCCTCTAAAGAACGCTGTATATTTACACCAATTGAATTAAAGGAGCTTAAAAACTATATGACATTTCTGCATGGTTGCCGCAATAGATCAATTATTAGCAATAAAAGTACATAAATTTGGGAACAATTCCTTGTTCTTCTGCGACTTTTTGCCACTCATTGGCTAAAGGTAAAATTAACTACAATTTACTTTCATTTGCAAAACATCTTTGGACAATAAAATTAATTTCAGCACAGAACTAGCATATTTTGCCTTTTAGTATCAGGCAGTTGAATATTAAAAATTGGCACAGATGTTTCACTGCAAGCTAGACACAAGCTCACGTATGATTCCTTGTACTACTGCCATTTGTGAACTTCCTTTCATTTTCTGTTACTGTATAGTAAATATGTTTTTGGTCCCAGTGGTGAATATTTATTATACACATCAACAAGGCTGATAGGATTTGATATACATTTAAATAAAGAACAAAAAAAATAAATAAATAAATAAATAAATAAATAAATAAATAAAAATAAAATTTAAATAAAAAAAAATACAAAAAAAAAAAAAAAAAAAAAGAAAAAAAGAGTAAAAATTGGTTACTTTTTGCAGTACAAATATTTTAGCAGTGAAATGGAAAATCATTTAATAAAAAACGGATAAAAATAACAAAACACGAAGAAGATATTTTCAGCCAGAAAAAAATAAAGCAGGTCAAGCAGGTGCTTAGGTCAAGTTGAGCCATAAATTAGAAAATTTTCAACTTCATGTAATTTACAAAACTTTAAACTGACCTTTTGATTCTAATTACAAATTTCAAAGATCTTTAATGAGTGGGGAGGGGAGAGAAAAGAGCAAAAGTAAAGAAAAGAGGGGGGGGGGATTGACTTTCAACAATGCAAGATCATTGTACCAAAAATTGGCAACAAGCTATTTTTAAAGCCACACAAATCTTGAAATGATCAATCAAAAAATCATAATATGAATGTTAAAGGATATGGCTGCCGTCAGACATCCTGTGCCAGAGCCAATGAGGAAGGAGCAGATGAAGATGTAGACAAAGTTTCCTATGGACTGGAAAGCAGCTTTTGACTGAAAGGCGTCATCTCCTTTCCCATACATCTCAGCGTAGTTTGAGATCGACCTACATCATAAGCCAAAGAATTATACACGAGTGCTGAATTCAAACTAATTACAAACAAACTATTATTTTGGGAATACACATTATTACTGTTTTAAGCTTGACAGTTCAAATGTTGAGCTTAAATATTTTGTCAATAAACCATCAGGTAAATCCACAGCTATATGATTTCTATTTGGTACTAAAATCCATGCTACCAGACTAAAATAAAAAATGTCTTAAAGCGGAATAAAGGATTTAACTTCGAAACTGTAACGGATTTTGTAGTCAAAGGAAGGAAATAAGAAACAAAACTAATACTAATTCAGCACTTAATATTACATAACCATTATACTATTTTAAATTTACATGCACTAAAAACAAATATAATTGAGCACTTTTTAAAGTACAGTTGAAATCAGTCATTGTGTTGATGAGATATAATTGAAAATATTAAGCATCCCAAAATTCTAAAACGAGTATTATATTATGCAAACGGATAAAAGAATAAAATGAAAAAGGAACAGAGCTTTGGCATTGTTCTAGACCAGCAGTTCTAATTTTTTTAAGGCCCCATAAAGTGGATAATACATAATCAAGAACTACCTCAAAGTTTATTCCGAAAATAAGTTAGCTATTGAATTTATTTATTCAAATTATGAAACATAAAAACTTTTGTTACTTTCAAGCACTATAAAAATATAAATAAATTTAAAGAAAATGCTTTTTAACCATTATTTATTAAATTAAAAAGTTGTCAGTGTGAGTTGATATTGCTTACTTCTAAAAATTTGTTTCAGGAATATTTTGAGCAATTTTTATCCAAACTAAAGTCTTCTTCTAAGTTCATACATTTTGCAATATGACAGGCCGATGATCCAATCCTTGTAATTTTTAAACATTATAAATTCCATTTTGCCCCTGTCAGGGTAATCAACGAAATCTCGTTTTCTCTGAGCGATTCTCTCTTCTGCATATAGCTAGAGATGCCAACTGCTAGGAAAAAACTAGTTTCTATGAACTACAGCCTTGAACTACGATGCTACGAAATCGTGTCCAAAACTTAAGATTTTTCTTTCTTTTTACAGTCCACATAAATAAATAAATAAAGCATTACAGATAATATTCATGTCAAAACTAATTACAAAATATTGCTTTTGTGCTTAGTAATGTTCGAAACATGTTTCAAAATAAAACAAACAAAAAAAAAAAAAATTGTAATAAATGATTTAAATTTTTTTTTCAAAATTAACTGTTATTTGTCTTACTGACAGGGTTGCCACTGAGTTCCCCTGCAAAAAATAGTTGTTTTAGTAGCCTGTTATATGAAAAAGTCTCTAAATAGTCGCCAGATGCAGAAAAGAGTTTAATGACTTGGGGCAAATCCTTTTCAAAGAAACTTTCTGGTATGCTTTCTTGAGTCTTACTGTTAACTACAAACATAAGACTGACAGCATAAAAAGAAATAGAAATGCAGCATTTGCGATATTTCCAATCGTGTGAAAATTAGCTCTAGTTTCCAAAAAAATTTCTCTTAAAAGGCTAAAAAAATTAAAAAGCAAAATTTTACTGACATTCATTCAGAATGCAAAAATAATTAGTAAAAATAGGAGCAGCAGAAACAAACTTTTATAAAGAAACCATTATCGAAAAAACATAACTTTTGTTCTAAAACAGGAAAATCACAAATTTTTAATCGTGAATATGTTTATTACTTTTAATTTTTCTAGTTTCTAAAGCACTTATTTTCAAAAAAAAAAAAAAAATGAAAGCGGTAAAATATTCCTGTTTTTTATTTTCTTCCCCCCGCCCCCCGGGAAACTAGGAGGTGAATTTGTAAGCAAATTTTAAAATCTTTTGCTCTAAGGGAAAAAGAGAAGAGTTTTTATGTATTTTAGTTGCTTTTTCACTAAAGAAATCGCCGTATTTTACAACTCATTGCAAAATAGTGGTTTTTGGCAATATTTTGGGTTAAATTAGTCGCCATAGTCACCTTTGTTTCAAAATAGTAGCTTTAGTTGCCAGTGGTAGACCAGTATTGCAAATTTAATCTTAAATTATTCATTGCATCTGCTACATTTGTTATTAAAAATTCCGCTCCCCCTCCCCCGTGGGTGCGCAAAACTATGCTACAATAAAAGTTGGCAGCTCTGCATATAGCAAACCACTTTTTCCAAAGACTATTTTGTAGAACGCTATCAAAACATTTTCCGGGATTTCTCCTTGTACTTGAAGTGCATTGGGGTACAAAACAATACTTGTAAGTACCAGTGCTTGCCATATTTAATCATAGAAAGAAAGGCAACTTGAAGGCAAAAATCACAGACAAAGACAACCGCTTCTCCTTAGGTGTGCTATTGTTAAAACTCCTGCTGCACTTTCTGTAGATTATCACCAAACTGCCAAGGGCATCTTGAACAAAGCCAACTGCACTTCCCTTGGTCAATCCTTGTTGATAAACACTAAGTTTATCCTAAGTACAATGTTATTATTTAATTATAGGTATCTCATCATTTACAAACTAAAGCTATTTAATTGTAAACTTACTATGCATGTCAGCATGTTCGCGTTGTAATATCCTTTTCGCTTTGACAAGCGATTCTTCCGGCGTACTTCAACTTCAGATGAAAACGTAAACAATGAGTGAATCTGTTTTCGCTTCCCGGCGAATTGAAGGGCGAATTGAAGGTCAGATGACGTCACTCGTTCTCAGACATTCTAGAAGCTTTTTGCACACTTCTTTTCCGCACGTGTCGAACTTGAGATGACGCGTTATGCTAATTGGGAAAGCAGTATTTATACGCTTGTGTGATATGACTCTTTCTCTTTTTCACTTCTCGCATCTACGATAGATGTTTTAGTTTGCCAACTTGCAGGTTGCAGTTGGGGGTTTTCGGCTCTTGGCTTTTCAGCCATCGAGATAGCCATTCACAGTTTTTGGAATGGATTAATAGGAAGTTAGTTTTCTGATCGGTAGTTAGATGTGATCTAATAGATTCTACTAGAACTCGCCGAACTTAGTGTTCGTGATGCATTATTGAAATGTTAGTATTAGAGATCTATGAATAGAGATCATGAAAACCTCTTCAATGGAATATTCGGTAATACTTAATAGAATTAGTAAATAGATATAACAGGTCTACAAAGTTCATGATTATACTTTAATTTTGCGTATGGCTTTGAGTTATTGATTCTTCAAGTTACTTTATTATTTTCTCATTTTATCTTTTACAATTGTTAATTGTTTAATAAATAGTTGATATTTTTAAAGAATGACTTTTCGTCATTTGATATAAGATTCTTCATGCAGCAGAAGATAAATTTCTATTTAATAGTTCGACTACTCCAATCGCGTATTACACTTTGCTAACTTAATAGCTTTGAATTATCATTATTCTTTGCAAAACTTGGGCTATTCTCTTTCTTGCTTTATGCTGGAGAATTATAGCCCATCAATGGTTATGGTAGCCCAGATTATAGAGTTAGTCAAATACGAGATGAAATATAATGCTGTTGTCTGAAGTCAGGTTATGGGAAATTTAATTCCTTTTTCAAGTGTCAAGATTTAAAAGAAGATTAGGAAGAATTTTTTGCAAGATAATTGAACTTTTTGTACAGGTTTATTCAAGATTTGATGAATTTTTCCAAATTTGAACTTTTTTTCAAGAGATTACCTTTCTTTAAGATTTCTATGATAGTTAGTGACGGGGGAGACCGTTCACTAATTTACAAAATGAATCGATGGATCCAAGAGTCGACATCTTTGACTATTTTAGATAAAATTTAAGAAAAATTTGAAATTTTTTTTTGAAAATAGCAGGTCCTACTTACACCATAGAAAAGTTGAATAGCAACAACTACACCGAATGGGCGGTAAATGTCAAATTCCTACTTATGGAAAAAGATTGCTGGGATATTGTCATTGGTTCCGAAGAACTTCCCGTAATTTCAAAAGACTCTGACGTCACTAAGCGAGATATAAAAGATTTTCACTACCGCAAGAGACTTGCCCTATCGCTGATTTTTCTTAACATCGAACAAGAATTTAAAAAGATAATTGAAAATATAGAAGAACCTACCTTATCTTGGCGAAAGCTCAAAGATCACTTCTTCCCGGAAAACCGCTGCATTCAGATGCAACTGTACGCAGAGTTAAATAATTGCAAAATAGAATCGGGAGAAAAATTAAACCTATACGCAGCCCGCTTAAAACGCATTTACGAGAAGATAAAAATTGTACACAAAGATTTCCCTGAAGATTTTCTAATTTTTCAATTGTTACAAAACTTACCTATAGAATTTGACCATATAATACAAACGATATTAATCAGACCAGATGCAACTTTTAAATTTGAAGAAATTGTAGTTGATCTAATAGTAGAAGAAGGACGTCTAGCACTTCGTGAAAATTTAAATACTAAATCAGAGATCGCTCATGTTGAAACCAGAAAAAGGTTGTGTTACTATTGTAAGCAGCCTGGACACTTGAAAAGAGATTGTCCACGACTATATCGGAATTCTTCAGCCCAGAACAGGAAAGATCAAGGATCCCAGGACAGAACCAATAGAAGAGGACGGAGCCCATATAGGAGGAAACAACATTTTTCAAGGGAGAGGAATCGTTCACCTTCAAGCACCCGATGTGAGTACAAGAACTTTTTTATTTGTGAAGCTAACTTAAACCATGTAGAGGAAAAGCCCTCTGTATGGCTTTTTGATACTGCTGCCAGTGATCATTTTTCTGGAAACAGAGACTGGTTTAGAACTTTTACACCTTTAAAAAATAGCAAAATGGCTGTTGCCATCAAAAATCATACCTTCCCGATTGAAGGGAAAGGAGATATTAAAGTAAGATTTGGAAAAAGGTCTGTAGTTCTAAAAGATGTTCTGTATTCCCCGCAATTAAGGCGGAATTTGTTATCTGGTACAAAATCCGACAAAGGAGGAGCTAAATTTAAAGGGGGGAATGGTTTTGTGGAAGTTTCTGACAAAGAAGGTCTAATTTTAAAAGCAAAACTTAAGAATGGTGTATATATTGTAAATTCTAAAAAGTCAAATCAAATTCCTTTAAATTCTAGTGATTTTAATTCTGAATCTAGTCATGTTGAAGATTTAGAAACTTGGCATAAGCGCTTGGCACATGTCAATATTGATAGTATTAAGAAAACTAGTAAATTGCAGGGAGCAAGGGGTTTACCAAAGTTTAAAAATTCTAAAATTCAGTGTGACGACTGTAAAATTGGTAAATTTAAAAGAGTCAGTTTCAAGCCGTTGACTGAAAAACGTAGTAAATACCCATTAGAGCTTTTACATGCTGATGTATGGGGCCCTTGCAATGTACCTGGTAAAAATGGTGAAAAATTTTACTTATCTATCATTGATGACTTTTCTCGACGCGCATCTTTGTATCCCATTAAATCAAAGGGTCAGGTCGCAGAAATTTTCAAAAAGCATATTACTAGAGCTGAAAGATTTTTAGATAAGAAAGTAAAAGCTATTAGGACAGATAATGGTAGGGAATTTGTTAATCATAATTTGGATAATTTTTGTGAAAAGCTTGGTATTAAACATGAACTTACTAATTATTACACGCCAGAACAAAATGGTTCCGCGGAGAATTATAACAGAATTGTCGCTGATTGTACCCGTGTCTTGTTAATAGAAAGTGGTTTGCCAAAAGAATTCTGGCCAGATGCAATGTTGTATTTTGCATACACTTGGAACAGGGTATGTCACTCCAATCAGGACAAAACTCCATTTGAACTATATGGCGGTAATAAACCATCTGTAAAACATCTTAAGCCTTTCGGCACAATTTCATTCGTGGGCACTCCACGACAACGTAGAAACAAATTGGATGCTAAAGCCCAAAAAGGTATTATGATTGGATATGCGTTTAGTACCAAGGGTTATCAGATCTGGATACCTGATACTAACGCGGTAATTGAATCAATTAATGTTTCTTTTAAAGAAGGTCATTTTTACAAAGACCATTTTCATTCTAAGTTGGATAATAATACTTTATCATGGCCTCTAACCTCTCGTCCACCCTATAGTGATACGGATGTAGAAACTGAGGAGGAGCAGAGTCAATCTGACGTTGACGTGCCAGAAATCTCTAACAGAGAATCTAACATTCATAGTGATTCAGATTCAAATAGTGATTCAGATACTGAGGGGGATACGTCAGACAATGACAAGTCCAGGATCATGAGGAATCCAACATGGGTCAGAAAAATTGTTCCAAGACCCGATGGGTCAAGAAATGACATATATTATTTTGAAAAGGGTCAATCTAAAAGGTTAAGATCTGTTCATGATGTAAGAAAATATTGTGATAAATTAAGTCTTGTTTTTGAACCATCCTTATTTAATTTTCAAGGGAAAGATACCTTTCAGGGGGAAATTGCAAGCCATAATTATAGTTCAAGTATAACAGAATCTTGACTAGAAAATGATATTAAAATTCCACGCACTTATAAACAGACTCTTAAGTCAACAGAGCGGGAAAAATGGCATGATGCAATGAAGTCTGAGATCCAACATATGCATGATAGGAATGTTTGGACTTTGGCCAAATTACCAGCAAATACCACTCCAGTTGGTAGTCGCTGTGTTTATACACTTAAGAAAAACGAACAGGGGGATATTATAAGGTTCAAAACACGGCTTTGTGCTCAGGGTTTTGCTCAAATTAAAGGATTAAATTTTGAAGATACCTTTTCCCCAGTAGTTCAATTTGGTATAATTCAGTTTTTCTTTACATTATTAGTAGTATGTTTAAAATGGTCAAATGTTCAATGTGATGTAAAAAATGCCTATCTGTATGCCCCAATTGACGAACAAATATATATGTGTCAACCCCCAGGTTTTGTTGAAAAAGGAAAGGAAAATTTATATTGCAAATTAAATAAGGCAATTTATGGATTACATCAAAGTGGACGTCTGTGGTACAATGAAATTTTCAATGTTTTGTCAAAATTAGGATTTAACAAATTTTCATGTTGCAATTGTGTATTTTATAATTCTAGTGTAATTTTGCTATTATATGTTGATGACATCGTTATTTTTGGTAAAAAGGACTGTGATATTAAAAATTGTTTAAAATTATTAAGTAAACATTTTGACTTAAAAGTATTGGGTAAGACGAGAAAACTACTAGGTGTAGAATTTGAAGAAGGCGAAAATGGCTTTCATCTACATCAAACTAATTATATTGAAGAAGTATGTAAAAGATTTAGTAAATATAATTTTTCTATCTCGTCTGCGGACAACTAAAGATTGTCCGAAAAATGACGATGAAATCAAAGAAATGAGTAAATTACCATATAGAAATCTATTAGGATGCTTAAGTTTTATTGCAAATCAAACTAGACCGGATATATCTTATGCAATTAACATTTTCAGTCAATTTCAAAGCGATCCCGGTATTACCCATTGGAACGGATTATTAAGATTACTTGGTTATGTTTCTAATACAAAGAATTTAAAATTGAAATTAAATTGTAACAAAATCCAAATCATTGCTTATACTGATGCAGATTTCGCTTCAAATAGAGATGACCGAACATCTGTCGGAGGTCAACTTATCTTGCATGATAATTCGCCCATAGAATGGCGCACTTTTAAAGAAAAATGTGTAAGTCTTTCAACTATGGAGGCAGAATTTGTCGCAATGACTGAAACTGTCAAAGAATTGATATGGTTTGATAGGATTTTGAATGAATGTATTGAAACTAAAACTGTAAAATCTAAAGTAAAATCCTCGCTATTTGTTGATAATCAAGCTGCTATTCAATTTGTAAAATCATCAGATGAAAATCACAGAAGTAAACACATCGATGTTAAATTGTTTTTCATTAGAGATTTAATATATAAAGATGTTTTTAAAATTAAATATGTCAGAAGTAAAGATAATTTATCGGACATATTTACAAATCCAATGACTCGCATTGAATTGTCTAAATTTATTGAAATTTTTTTACAAATCATAAATGTATAATTTAACGCATTGTTTTCACGTATTTAAGAAGTCAAAACATAAATTTTTTTTCTTTCAATGTGTTTATACAACTAAAAATTTATAAGTGCTTATACATCTTGTGCTGATTTGAACAGTTACTTGTTGTATGTTGTAACTATTTTCAGATTGAGAGTGTATCTATGGAAGGACTGTATTTTCTTAGGACATTTCACAGGACTGTCTACCCAATTTTTCAATCAATGATGGATAATGAAGAAGAATTTTTCTCTTCAATTCTTGTGAAAATTTGAAGTTCGATGGGTTACTGTATTTATTCCCAATGAAAAATACTTTTCGTGTTTCTAATTTCTACTAATATTGTTGTAAAAGAATTTATATGTAAAGCTTGAAGCCATATGAATTTATTTTTAATTTATTGAATTTATATTGAATTTGTAAGATAATGAGATGGGGGGACATTGATAAACACTAAGTTTATCCTAAGTACAATGTTATTATTTAATTACAGGTATCTCATCATTTACAAACTAAAGCTATTTAATTGTAAACTTACTATGCATGTCAGCATGTTCGCGTTGTAATATCCTTTTCGCTTTGACAAGCGATTCTTCCCGCGTACTTCAACTTCAGATGAAAACGTAAACAATGAGTGAATCTGTTTTCGCTTCCCGGCGAATTGAAGGTCAGATGACGTCACTCGTTCTCAGACATTCTAGAAGCTTTTTGCACACTTCTTTTCCACACGTGTCGAACTTGAGATGACGCGTTATGCTAATTGGGAAAGCAGTATTTATACGCTCGTGTGATATGACTCTTTCTCTTTTTCACTTCTCGCATCTACGATAGATGTTTTAGTTTGCCAACTTGCAGGTTGCAGTTGGGGGTTTTCGGCTCTTGGCTTTTCAGCCATCGAGATAGCCATTCACAGTTTTTGGAATGGATTAATAGGAAGTTAGTTTTCTGATCGGTAGTTAGATGTGATCTAATAGATTCTACTAGAACTCGCCGAACTTAGTGTTCGTGATGCATTATTGAAATGTTAGTATTAGAGATCTATGAATAGAGATCATGAAAACCTCTTCAATGGAATATTCGGTAATACTTAATAGAATTAGTAAATAGATATAACAGGTCTACAAAGTTCATGATTATACTTTAATTTTGCGTATGGCTTTGAGTTATTGATTCTTCAAGTTACTTTATTATTTTCTCATTTTATCTTTTACAATTGTTAATTGTTTAATAAATAGTTGATATTTTTAAAGAATGACTTTTCGTCACTTGATATAAGATTCTTCATGCAGCAGAAGATAAATTTCTATTTAATAGTTCGACTACTCCAATCGCGTATTACACTTTGCTAACTTAATAGCTTTGAATTATCTTTATTCTTTGCAAAACTTGGGCTATTCTCTTTCTTGCTTTATGCTGGAGAATTATAGCCCATCACTTGTCAGCCAGAGAGCGGAGGAAGAGCAGATGACGTCACTTCCTGAGCCATTTGACATCACATTCGTTTGAACTTTAAAAATTATTAAAAAAAAAAACTACTTATCGTATCGCAAATTTTTTTTCACCGATGATGTTCATACATGTTATTCTGTCATAAAAATAAAATTGAAAAATTGAAAACTTCCCTATTGTGTGCACAGAAAGACTTCCAATTAGGGCAGCAAAGGAATGTTTTTCTGGTAAGAAGTATTCTCCCAAAAACAATACAAGAGATAATAAGAAGCTTCAAAGCAATTGAACCAACTTCTTAGCAGTGGCGGCTCGTGGCTTAACTTGGCGGGTGGGCCCGCTGTTATCAGGGGCGCCCTGATGGAGGTCATTGTGGCCCCCCAAAAGTTTCTTTATTTGGCAAATTTGGAGTTCATATAGCTTTTCAGTCCTAATGTATCTTCTAATTATGTTTTAGTATGTGTGCATGCTTTATTTATATCATTCGGTAAAGTTCGGAGTTTCATTTTGTGAATTGAGAACTCAACCACTCTCCTCCCATCCCAAAAGGTCGGGTTGCCTCTGACGATTGTATAAAGTTTTCACAAGAAAAAGGAAAACAGATAAAATGAAAAGAAGTAAGGTGGGCGTGCCAAATAATAAGACAATGAAGATCAATAAGACCCCTCCCCCCTCCTTCTTCCCATACAGAATAGCAAAAATTAAATTGTGACTGGGATCGTGCAGCAGCATTAACCTTCAGTTTAACATGTTTCGTTATTATATGAGGTAATGAGAAGCAAAAGGATGTAAGTGGACATTTTCAAGTTTTGAGTAAAACGCGTTTAAAGATAACTTCCTACGTATGCTTTCATAGATTTTTTTTTCTTTTAAATCATGCTGTAGAGCAGCACCTACCAGGGCTACTAGTGCTATCTCTTGCCCTAAGACAGAGGAGAGATTCATCTACCATTTGTACTGGTTATCTCCAAATTTTTAATTTTGCCACTTACATCCCTTTGCTTCTCACTGCCTCATATATATTAAATTACGAAACTGGTAACTAATTTTTCTAGAAACAGTTTACTTAATTACCAAGATATTCTTTTTATAAGAAATTTAAATTACTTTTAATTTTCATTGTGTAATAATTTAGGTTTGCTAAGCGTTAGAATACGCTAGCGTAGAAAAGATATGATAATAAGGTCAACACGATTAAGACTTATTACTTTAACCAACTATCATAGCTTATAAGAAAATTGAAAAAATCTCACCCAATAAAGATTATTTTAGATGCAGCTTTTAATTCAAAAATTTAAAGTCTTATTATATTAGCACGACACTGAAAACCAACTGAGCCTAATTTCAAACTCAAACTTAAAAAATGGCAAACGCCTTTTCGAAAACAAAATATCCTTTCAGAAATTTCGAGAATGCGTTCTAAGTTCCATAAAGAAAAATAAACAAATTAAAATGGACATCCCATGCAATGAGATGAGTGGGAACCCAAAATATTGTAAACCCCAGTACCTCATAGTACCAGCCATTTAAGATTAAAGAAAAGGAAAAAATGGAATAAAACATAAGAGAGAGAGAAAGCGATGAGAGAACTCTTCCTTTCCCCGTGGGGTGGGCTCCGAAAATTCTGCCCATCGCCTCACTGAAGCTTTGTATAAGCTACGCGAGACGAGACACTTTTCTCCCATTGCTTCTACTATTGCTATTGGATGAAGCTACTTTTCGAGGGGGCAAGAAGGAAGCCGGCCCACGGCCCATACGCATCGTTCGGGGTGATGTCGCTTGCTGCTTTTGTTACTTTGATTTAATGCTTGCCGCTGGTTAAATTGTGGGCCGGCGTTAAAATGACCTAAAGAATCATTTTTAAAGTGCTGTCGCTATTTGATAGAAAAGGAACACTTCTTTCTTATATTAGCGATTAGCAGAGTGATAGAAATTTAAAATCAGTTTCATGTGCTGATTTTATTTAGAACTGAAACACAAAAGACATTTTTAAATATTCTATTTATGCACTATTTTGTCGGGTGGGCCCGGCCCACCCGGCCCATAGTGACGAGCCGCCACTGCTTCTTAGGGACTCTACAGAGGAAAAAACGAGCTGATCTGTGCATCACATGACTTCCTTTTACTCCAATTTAATGTCATTTTCTCATTATTGGCAGTTTTAATGTGATTCAATGGTTAACTCTCTAAATATGGCCACATTAAAAACAGATTTAAAAAAAAAAAAAACGCCAAATTTGTCGCCAAGTTGGCGACAAAACTTGGTGACCAGAAGCTTGACTATATATTGCCAAGTGTTTGCCAAATTATACCACCGCTTGAGTTTACATTGAAATTAACAATGATTTTACCCCAAAAAGGTGTAAAAGACCCCCTTTGGAACATCCGAATGCAACCAAAAGAGAAGGTGCACAACTAGAACCCACTTGGAGTCTATGTGGCAAACTTCAACTTTCTAGGACATACCGTTCTTGAGTTATGCGAGATACATACACACATTTGCATACATACATACATAAGGATGTCACGAGAAAACTCACTGTAATTAACTCAGGGATCGTCAAAATGGATTTTTCGGGTGTCTATACGTTCTTAGGCATGTATCCACGTGTGGTTGGTTTGAAAAAAAATCAATATTCATTCGGGGGCGAGCAAAATGGAAATTAAGGCCGATTTTTGAGTGAAATTTTTTTCGCGAATACAATACTTCCTTTTTTGTAAAAGGAAGTAAAAAAGGGTGAAATTTTTTGTTTTTTTCATCTCGTCACTTTTTACCAGTACTCATTTAAAAAGAGCAAATTTTGCGATCCTTTTACGCTTGTTGCAAGCAAATTTAACTGTACTTATTCATGGTCACTTATATTTAAACAAAATTGTTTCAAGTAAAAATACCGCAAAAACACTTCTATATAATAAACGCAAAATAGAAGACAAAACTAGTGAAAAGATATTTTTGCCAGGTCACTAATTTCTTATAGCAAAAATTAACCAATGTTTTAACGCAGTGAAATTTCTAGGTGTTAGACAAAAAGAAAAAGATTTAAATAGTACAAACCCTGCCAAGACAATGGCAATAGCATCATTTAAAATACTCTCGCCAAACACCAGGGCATACAAGTTGACATCTACGTGAAGGTCATGGAAGATGGCCAGAACAGTCACTAAAAAAGGACTTCATATTAGAAGATTCATTAAACAATGACAAGTACTTCTGGTTTTAAATGGGAGATGAATACATTCAGTTACACAAAAGTAATTTCATTAGTAGATTAGATGGACTAACAAAGTTAAATACTTAGTGAGACCTTCTTAATGAAATGCCTCTTGTTCTATCAGAAATGCATGGTTAAGGGAGGTAGTTGTTGAATGGCATCACTTGAAATTGAGCAATACCATTAAAATGACAAAATTAACAGAATTGTGAAACATAACATTCAAGTTTTAATTACTTTAAAATTACAGAATTGTGGAGTTATTTTCGTGCTCTCTATTGCAAGATATGAAGTATTTATTTGCTCTCCTACACCAGAAATAGCTTTATAATTGTTCTAGTTGATCCAAATTCATTACCAGTTATATATTCACTTACAGGGGCTGAAGTTCGGGACTGAATGGTAGAATTCCTCCAAAAATTTCTCAAATCTGTTCATAGAAAATGCTCACACAGGTGATAAATAAATAAAGCTTGAAGGGTCATTATGATTCCCAAAATCAAAAATTAAAAACTCAAATTTTAGCCCTGAACTGACTTTACTATGTGATAAACTTTGAGTAATTACTGATGATATACCAGAAAATATTATTGCATCAACAGATGTATTTACTTAACCCTGTTAGAATGGTGCATAAAATTTTCCCATTAAGTGGATTAAGAGCATCAATAACACTCCTTGTTTCCAGCTATTGCAAGTACAGAGTGAATTTTCTACTTTAAAATTTTTTGAAGTCAAATATGAGGAAAGAAATATCAATTGTGACGATCTACAATAGAGACGATATATAAAGCATGATGAAAACTGAAAATATAGGTGAGTTTTTCAGTCAAATATCTCAATGTACTTTGCAGAAATTTTATTCAGAGCTTTATTTTTGTCTGTTTAACATAAAATTGTTCAGAATAAAAACTAAAATGCATTATATATATATATATATATATATATATATATATATATATATATATATATATATATATATATATATATATATATATATATATCAATACATTTTAAAAAAATAAACATATTTTCTGTCAATTTTTTACAATACTACAAAATATGAATTGGGATAGGAAATTTTTTGTTGAGTATGACATCCTTTTACTTATGTTTTAAAAGTCTATGCTACAAAACAATAAATAATAAAAAAATCAAACAATAAGTAATAAAAAATCATTCATGAGAAATAGTTTAATTATTAAATCTGCACCTCAAAAAAGATTATGTACATTTTTACCTGGATCAGTAGCAGAAATCATAGCTCCAAAATATAAGCAATCATTGAAACTGAATTCTAAACTTGGCATCAGTTGAAGAAAGGCAAACATTACTCCACTAGAAAGGGAAGCATCCATTTAATTAAAAATAACAATTATCATATTTCACGAATAATTAATCATTCAAAATATATATAAAACAAACATCCATCATTGAACAGATTTAAAGACGGTCATAATGCTCTTTTAGGGGAACATAGATAAATCCTGAATGAGATACAGAACAAAACTATAAATGGATAATAAAAAAAAAAGAACAAACTAAATTTTGATATTTTTACTAGGAAAAAACATTTTGCTCTAAATTATTTATCATGTAAATTTATATAATACTTAACACAAACCCTTATAATAAAGATGATGCGCGTTACATATCGGAAACCACTAGCTTAGCATGATCATTTATGCAGGGGCACCAACTGTGTTTTTATGCATTGAATAATCTCTAAATATTTTTGGTGATCATTCTTGCAGATTAAGATTTAAAATGATTTACAGACGAAACAATTTTATCTTTTAATTATTTTGAAACACGTAGTACTGGAGTAAATCAGTACTTTGACTAATGTACAAATACTAAAAAAAAAACTCATAACCAAGCTGAGTATATCTTTATACTTGTAGCTAAAAATCTTTCAGTACGTTTATTTTTGAGGTTTTCTCATCTTCAACTCTGTTATGGGTATTCCACACTGATAAGCAGCAAGGAAAAAACTACAGTCTTTATATGCTGTGACGAGTTATTTGGTTTTTACTTGAAATTTTGTCTTAGCTCTGGCTATGAGGCAACAACTTGTAGTTTTAAAAGAAAATGTTTACCTTCCCTTCTCCCTCAATAGAGCTCCCGGAATTCCCGCATTTCTGGAAGCCAATAAAAAGATTTTCCCCTGTCCTTTAGTGGAGACTTCATCGTATTTACAAACATCACAATTGCATCACAAGGTAACAAAATTGCATGCAGAAAAATGTTTACATTAGGCAAAGCAGGATCAAAAAAAGTGCATCACAACAGATCACCAAATGTGCAAACACGCTACTGCTCTGGCCTCATCCACTAAGGATTGCCTTACTGTGATCTTGGTGGGAAAAGCAGGGGTGCACCCTCCTAACAGCAAGGGTGCAAACCCCTTAAAAATTGCAAAGACGCTCCCCCTTCAACCAAAGTGAGAAAAATACCCCTCAAAACAACATCCCCTAAACAAAATTTTTTAATGGCGCAATTTGCACCATGACCCCCCCCCCCCCCCCTAGGTGGGCACTCCTGGGCAAAGTAAAATTTGCAATCATCCTCATGTTTTTAATAGCAAACTCACTGTTTGATTAACGCTCTGACGTCATCAACAATGAAACTCTGGCCATATCATCATAATTTGATAATATATTTTAGTACTGTTTGACATGCAGGGAAATGCTTTATTTTGACAAGGCTGAATTGGATACGGTAACTTTACTGTTTTACCGGTAGGACTAATTTTAGGAGAATGAAGAAAGGAAAAAGGGATCAAACAATGAACGTTATCTACTGGAGTTTAAGGTAAATTCACTGCAGTTATGGTTAAAATTTCAACTGTCAAGAGATCACCAAACAGGTAATTGCTTCGTTCAAATGTGGAAGCAATTTTCATCCATCATACCTTGATGGGCAATTTTCTAGTTGGTTTAGAAGTAGATACACAACTTAATTAAATAATCTACTCTTACCCGACAGCAAAGCAGGATATGGTGGTCCCTAGAAATGCATAGGTGAAAATAGTTCCTAAATTTCTGAAGAAATATTTCTGTAAAAAAGAAAGGTACTTTACAATGCAAGCAAAGAGGGAAAAAAAACTCATTTTAAGGTATTTTTCATAATGTATCAATTCAATACAGTGTCAATTTTGCACTAGTAAAAATTAGTCATGATTTGTGAATTGCTTCATAGTAGTCTTAACTGATCAAGTTCATTACTAATAAATACAGTCATCTCTCGTTTATCGTGGTTAATTCGTTCCAGACTTTACCGTGATAACTGAATTACCGTGAAGTAGGATTTTGTGCATATTTCTCTAATTAGAGTGCATAAAACTTACTTTCGGCAATTAAAAATAGGTTTTTATCACAGTTAGACATGAAACAGCACCCTTAGCCACCATTACATTTGTATTATTTAATATATTGCACAAAACATGAGAAAATTAGATATGTTAGACGTCATAGATATCACATTGTTAATTATTGAGAAATAAACTACACACACATGCAATTCCTACACACTACTACTAATCTATGAAAAAACCTCAACTTGTTCGATGATGAATCAATTGCCCGTGAGGGACTGTAGGTATCCCCGTTCTTCTTCTACATTTATGTATACCTCTTAAAAAGCTAGAACATTGTTGAACACTATTTACAGATGTATTTATCCCCTAGTAATAATACAGTGATTTATACTTTCCAATTAGTGCTTAACAGTTAAAATGAGATTGCGATTCTCTACTTTCCTCGGCGATTTTATACCTCTACTCTCTCAACTAGTACAATTAGCCCCTCAGACCTTACTTAAAAGCTTACATTACTTAAAAGACATAATTTGTTATTCTTTTGTAGAAAAAAGTTTACACAAGCACATAAAAAAGGCTAATTACTCTATTTGAAAAAAAAAAAAAACTTAGAAAAAACCGCGATGTAGTGAAGCCGCGAAAGTCGAAGCACGAAGTAGCGAGGGACGACTGCAATGCTAAGCATTTCATTATAAGTAAAATATTTTAAAACTTGAATAGCCCTCCCCCCATTCATAAATATCATTTTTTTAACCCACTCCTTCCATCTCTTTGTTGCAAAGTGTCACACTTCATCTTACCCCTTCTCCTAGTCACAAGTTATGCCATATTATGCAAACATTCAGTTACAAAACACTTTATTTCAACCAATACCTTCCTTCTTGTCGAAAACTGGCACAGTTTTATGAAGATGATTCAAAATTTTGTTGACACGACCTGTCACAAAGAGGAACGATTTCTTGCACGAATAAATAGAACACTCACCCGTTTCAAACTGTATCCAGCATGAAAAATGATTGGAGGAAGGATGATGTTGAAGAAAATTTCTGGATCAAAAGTGGCCTGTAAAAAATAACTTCCTGTTATAAGAGGATCATTAATGTATCATGACTTTTAAAAAGTAAAGTTGCTTGCTTTGATAGTCTTTTACTTTCCTTGTACAAAGTAAAATCATTTGTATGAACAAAACATTTTCCATCTACGACAAAAAATAAATAAAAAAAAACTAAAATAAAAAAAATACAATTTCTGTAGTTAAGTGAATATTTCACATCACTTGATAAGCTTGGACAACAGAAACATCCTGTTATTATTTAGTTGTACTCGTTTAAATAAGCTTTATACTTGTGAACAATTTCAGCTTTCAGGGAAATCCTTTTTGAAATTATATGAATGACAAAGATAAAATTTTAGCATGAAATGGAAGCAATAAAACAAGATGCACATATGAAGTGGGCAACCATTTGGCAATATATGTCCAAATTGGTGAAATTTCAATTTTCCGGGTATTGATTGGAGCAATGTTTATCCTGGTAATGGCAAATAAGAGGAATTTTTAAAAGTAATTGTTGACTGTTTCTTAGATCAAGCAGTAACTCAGGGAACTCGAGAGGAGGCGATTTTGGATCTAGTTTTCAGTGACATAGGAAGTTCTGTTCAGGGGTTGTGTGTAGGGGATTATATTGGAGATAGAGATCATAACAGCATTAGGTTCTGGCTTAAATTTGAAGTGTACAAAGATGATAATTTTAGGTTTGTGCCCAATTTCAGAAGCACTGATTTTGTTGCACTTAGGCAGAGCTTGAAAGAAGCTTTTTCGTCAGAATTGGAAAATGGCTACGTAGATCAGCAGTGGATGGAAATTAAGAAAAAACTAGCTAAAATGGTTGGGGATCATGTTCCAGTTAGAAGAAAAGGTGTTATTACTAAAAATTGGACAATGTGGTTCTTCAGGGAGACTAAAGAAGCTCTAAATTATAAGTAAATCGCTTTTCGCCAGTTTAAAGAAACTGGTCTGAGGGTGGATAGGCTCCAATATGTTACGGCAAGGCGAAGTTTTAAGTATTTGGTATGGATTCAGAAAAGAGAATTGGAGCAGACCCTTACGAAAATTGTTAATAGAGCTTAATAGAATTCTATAGAAAATTATGTAGAAGTCTATAAGAAAGTTCCTATAAAAATTATTTATATATAATTCTATAGATATCTATAAAGAACTTGAGAATGAAGTTTCTATAGAGAATTCCTTCTATAAAGTTCTATAGAAACTGCTATAGAATTTGAGCATAAGGTTTCTATAGATAATAAATTCTACAAAATTCTATAGAATTTGATCAGAAAACTTCCCTTACTGTAGAATTTTGTAAAAAGTTGAGAATTCATTCATTTTGTTTACTATTATAGTTTTCATTACTGTAGTTTGGAAAAACTAAAAAGCCCTAATTAATTAGGAAGTTTGATCCCTAAAATGAAATGGTTTAATTCTCACTTAATCTATTTAGTTTTAAGAATAATTATTTTAACAATTAATTATTTGTTAAGGTCATATTTTTTATTACAATGGCGGATTGTAGTATGGTCTTTAATAATAATACTGTTGCATTTTGTCATAGTTCGATGAAAAAAATCAAACTTAATTAAATAAAAAAATATACTCATAAAAGATAAAAATTATTTATTATTTATAATATTTAAGTTATTTTATAGTAATAATAAAACTTCTAAACATTGAAATTAATTCTAAGTGTGTGAGAAATCATATAAATTCTTGTCATTGCTTATTAAATAAAATAATCAAAATACCAAGATGCAACTCCGTATTTTGTCACGAGAGTTTGCCAGCAATATTTCTCTCAATCTCTTTGTGCATGGGCCAGTTTGTTTTCCCTTTTCTGCCCTGTACGGCGATAATCGTCCATCTTGCACGTGCGATCGTCTAAGCGTTTTAAGTGCTGAAAATGGCTGAACCTTGCTGAATTCGTTAGAAAGTATGTATTATTTTTGTGTTGTTTTGTTATATTTATATTTTTATTGTTATATTAAACAAATTGGGAATGAAAAAACTTGTAAATAGTAGTTATAAAACAAAACTTGAATTTTAAATCCAGAATGAACTTCATTATGCATCAGAAATAGCATTTGATTTTACTAAATAAATAAAGCTCATGACTGAGTAATGACATTAATTTACCAGTGATTTTTGCATTATAAATTTATATGTAAGTAACAATAACCGAAAGTTTGGACATGTTAACATTGTTTTTTATACTGATAGGGGTTTTAATATTTAATTAGCACTCCCAAATGGTACCACTGTCCAGTGTTAGTGTCTTTATCTAGCAATAATGTGTAATCGTTGTAATTAATTGCTGCACCTAATATTTTTAGGCACAATTTAGTTTTGTCAAACATATATTAATTATGTAAAGCATTGTCATTGTGTTTTATGAGACTCTTAATAGGATCTGGAGGCTGTATAGGAAGATCTATAGAGGCTCTATAAGAAATACCTTTTAGTAGAATTATGTTGTTTTGAAGTTATAGAATTATGGCCCAATTTTCTATAGGGCATTTCTAGAGGATTCTATAAAAATAACTCTATAGAATTCTGTAAGAAGTATATAGAATTCTATAAAACTAATTTTATAGAAACCTATAGAATTTTTCACTATAGAATTCTATAGAAAATTGGACCATAATTCTATAAGACTCTATTTAGGTATTTCTAAAGAATTTTTTTATAGAATTCTATAGACCATTTTCATAAGGGGAAGCTAGCAGATAACATTGATGGGAATTCTAAACGGTTTTTTGCTTATTAATTCTGGGAAAGCTCGAAAAAGTCAAATTGGGTCACTGGTTGATGAACATGGAAATTTAATCCAAAACGAATGTTCTCAATTACTTTTTTCCCAGTGTGTTTAATGATAACTGTACCTTAACAGTTGACGCTAGCAAGACACAAGCTATAATTCAGCTTGAGGATTTTGTCTTTTCTAGGGAAGAGGTTCTATTTCACTTGAAAAAAAAATAGAGAAACTAAAGCTCTGGGACCAGATAATATTTATCCAAAAATTTTAGTTGAATGTGCAGAGGAATTAGTGGATGTTATTTTAAATAATTTCAATGCTTCTTATTACTCAGGGATAATGCCAGAGGACTGGAAGCTGGCTAACATAATGCAGCTCTTCAAGAAAGGGGTCTAAAGGTAATGCTGGGAATTATAGACCTGTAAGTCTGACTTCAGTGGTTTGTAAGATTTTTGAAACTTTGATCAAAATTAAGATTATGAATTTCTTAGAGACTAATAGTCTGTTGACTGGTTGGTAGTATGGTTTCAGAAAAGGTAAATCGTGTGCTACTAATTTATTGTATTTCTACGACAAGGTTACCTCAACTTTAGATAACAAAAAGTGTGTGGATGTTGTTTATATTTGATAAGGTACCGCATGTTGCTCTTCTCAACAAACTAGCTGATATAGGAATAGGAGGAAAAACTTAACTCTGGGTTAGAAATTGGCTCACTGGAAACAAAGAGTTTTTGTGAGGGAAAATCATTCTAAATGGAGTGATGTTTTAAGCGGGGTTCCTCAGGAATCGGTTTTAGGGCCTCTCCATGTTTAAAAGGACAAAATCCTAAGGCTGCAACTTTCGAGCAAAAAGTATACAGTAAAATCTTGTAACAAATCTTTGTAAACAACAAGAAATTTTTATAACTTTGAAAATTTTTGTTAACATGAAAATCATCACAGCCATCAAAATCAAAATTTAAGAAAGCTTTTCTACTGCAAGGTAACTGAATTAAGTTGATATCAGTCTTCAAGTATAGTAGAACCCCACCATTTGCCCTTCATTCAACTTGTTCAAGTTAAACTGAACTCGGCATTCGCACACGTCTTTACTATTCGGAGAGCGGCACTGAAAGAAGTTCGCCAAAGACTACAGGAATGAGCTGACTGTTCAAACCCCAAGAACTGCACAAGGAGTATTAAGAAGAAATGGTTGAAGAACTTCATTCAGGCAAAGAGTAAGGCAATAAGAGAAGCATTTCCACAGCAGAAATAAAAAAACTGCTATTCCAGGAGAGCACACAATTAATGGTGGGAAAAAGGCATTGTAACAGCTTTGGTCAAAAGGAACAATAACTTGTTAACTGACAATGTTATTGGTCAAAGGCAGAAAACATTGGATAGAATTTTTGAGAAAGAATCCTAAGATTCTTCTAGTGCAAAAATGGATCAAAGAAATTACATGAAAAAGAGAAAACATCCAGTTTTTCTGAATCTGTCGACAAAAGGATTTCCTGGATTAAATACTTTTTTAAAGAAAAATAATTTTGAGCCTTCAAAGAGCACTTTGCTTCGTAAAATATGCGAACACCGTCGAAGCATAGAGTTGTCCTATCAGAACTACTTCTCAATATATCAAGATGAAAATGCTGCAAGATCATTCATTGGTGGTCACACTTTTTCTGTTTTAACAAAGCTACGCAGTCTGTTGAAATGGCAAAATAAATGTTTAATGGACATAACTTATGATTACAACTTAAATCTACCTTCCAGAGTAACTAACCCAATCCCCCCCCCCCCCCCCCCAGCGAGAAAAACTAACAATTTGTTAAACATCGCAAATCATGTTCTTCCATTAGCCAAAACTCAACCATTGCAAATACATCTTTTAAATTGATGCAGCCACCAAAACTAAATACTGAAGAGGTCTAAATGCTTAACTTGACACTCAATTCTAAATACTAATACTTACACCCAATATATGAAAATTGTTCAGCTAAAACAACAGATCACTCTTCCAATTGATTCAATGCTCAATTTTGAATTTTAATGGCTTTGTTACCTATCAATTGATTTCTGTCTGTTTAATTGTATTTTTGCACTTTAGAAATCCTAAATAAAGTTAAGTTCTGTAAATTACCTATCTAATGGCTTTTTAAACAGTGAATTTCCCCTCTATACTTAGTAATGGTTAATTTAATTTTTAATTAGCTGCAAATTACAAGCATATATTTGTTCTAATGAAAGGGGTCTGCACTGAATATTGGTCTATGAAAGGGAACCGCTGGGGAAAATGTTTGGGAAGCCTTGTCATAGAGTAAAATAAATATTTTTACGAAAAAATGTTAAATAAATATCAGTCTCAGAGTGTCCTTACTTTCTGATCTAGCTTTTTGTTCTCCACATCTGTGATCTCTCCGCGAAAGGAATAGGCATAAGTCTTGTTCTCTTTCTTGAGGACTTTGCTGGACATCTGCTTGGCAACTTCCATTGAAAAAAACAGGTTGTCTGGTGGGTAACTGAGGTTACTACTACCGTAGCCTCTGGCAGGAACCACCCGGATATGGCCCACCTCATAGTCTTGTCCTCCATAGCGGATGATGGCGCCCACAATTAGACCTGAGTATTAAGAACATTTGTCAACACATTACTTGTTTGTTGCTAAAACTGGTAAGCAGTGGCGGTTCGTGCCTTGAAAAAGTGAGGGGGCCAGATCATAGGTGCGCTCGCACCCCAAGGTTTTTGAGAAAAAAAAAAGATTTTTTAAAAATATTTTTTTAATATTTAAACTTTCTTAAAATATTTGTGTTAAATAAATAAATTTAAATTGATTTTAATCACAGGACAAGCTACAAAATACTTAAACTACTAAGTAAATCACGAAAGATATTAATATCATGTTTATGTCATGATTGCTGGCAAGGTGGTTCACTTTCACCCCCTGACTTTCAAAAATAAAATTTAATCAGACTGAGAAAAGTTACAAAAAACATAATGAAAATTTTTAATTTCACATTCATGTGCAGTACGCTTACAGGTGCTGCAGTACGCCACCCTTGCAGCACAGGTAAGGGGCTGCAAGAGAGGCTCTTTTCACTCCCTGGCTTTTTAAAATAAATAAATTTTAAAAAGCAATATGAATCTAACATTTTAATAGTAATATTATTTTTACTCTTTTAATAACTAATTATTTTGAATGCGTAAAAATTTTATTTTAAGCAAGTCCAAATTACAAAAGTGTAAAAACAGGGTGGTGACAGGAACTGTGAAAAAAAGTTCCCTGACTTTTCCCTGATTAAGTTCACCAAATTTCCCTGATTCAAGTTACCAATTATAATGGTTTTCTTTCTTTGCTCTACTTGAAATCCATTGTATGTTTGTATAAAATGCAGTATTTTAAAAATTTTAATCTGTGTCAAGTTGTTGAACTAAAGATATATTTTAAAAAGATGCTACTCTTTTAATAAAATGGTTAAAAAAAACATAACAAGTCAATTTTTTTGAGAAAAAAAACCTACAAAACAGTATGTTAAATTTTTCTACATGGAACGATTATAGAAAATTAAAAAAAAAAAAAATCTTTACTTCCAGAAACCACTTAGCATAAGAATTTTAAGAAACCATTAAAATTACTATTAAGAACATATGTGTATTTATGATAGAACTAAAAAGTAATTGAAATTATTTTGAACTAAGTTTTCAAATAATATAATAATTGTTGCAAGAATAACAAGTAATAGTGAAAGAATAGAAGTAATGTAGTTATTCTTATATAACTAATTGACATATTTATGCAAAACAGATGAAACCATTTGACAATCATTCATAGGGAGATTTTCTCTAATCAAGAACATAGGTTTTAATGAATGAATACAGCATTTTAAATATAAAAAAATAAAGACATTTACTTAAGTACACAAGTTAACTCTATTTCAAATGATTTCGGTATGTAACGAAAAAAAATCTTAGATTGCTTTTGTAATAAACAACTTTGAAATGCAAGAAAAAAAAAAAGCAATTAGTTAATTTTAAAATATATAAAAGAAGAATACAACTTGGTCATAAAATTAAAGAATCACTTAAGTCTGAAGAAAAGAAAACCTTTATAATCTGCAGTGACAACAAATAGTATATCGGCAAAAAACAAAGTTTTTTTATTGAAAGTTCAATTTTAGCAATTAAATTAAAAATGCGAAGTAATAACTTTTAAGCTTTTCTAGTATTAATTCAAAAACCAAAGACTTCCTCTTGAAATCGTGATTACAGTACGCTAATTACTTCGAGACAATAGAATAAAGGCAAAGGAGCTAAGGCATTAATGAAGGCTTCCTCTTTGCATGTATGGTTGTTTATTTTACGTAGCATTGAAAGCGTAAAAAGCTAGGTAAAATAAACAACCTAACAGACACAGAAGCAATCTTAGGAAGTTCATCCTGTGGTTAATAAGTAAGATTCAATACTTTGACGTTGAGAAAAAAAGATGCACAAATATGCGGCAGTGTATAATCGCACCTCATTAATTTTACTTTTTTTTAAAACAGATATTTGGCGGAAAATGCGTAGGGAATTAGAATACTTAGTTTTATAAAGCGAAAAAAAAAATTTTTTCTTCATAAATTAATTTTCCCTGACTTTTTGTTATTTTTTCAAAACTCCTTGATATTTTCCTGACTTTTCCCTGATTAATAAAATTCCCTAACTTTTCCCTGATCTGTCGTCACTCTGAAAAATATTGTGATCAGATAAATATGTAAAAATTATAAATTAACTTTAACAAAGATGAAAATACATTTCTGTATTTACTTTAAAATAAATAAAATGAAAATTGATCAACTGAATTAAAAAAAAAAACAATTAATTATCAATAAACTTCAAGGAGGAAGGAAGGTGAATTGAGAGATGCAAAAAAAGGGTGCAGGGTGCATCGAAGGTTGTCTTGAAGAGTAGGGAGCAGTGCACTTCTAAAATAACAGGAAGAAACAAATTCATTTTAATTTCATCATTAACAGTGAAAATTTGAACAGGTTGAAAACTTTGGTTTGAGGTTTGTGCTGCGCAGGGAGGAAAAAACGGGCATATGGTTTTGCGTCGCAATAATGCGTAAAATTGTACTTACCATAAATTATGGCAAGACCTGTTTCGTGCAAAAACCTGGCTCGCCGATGTTTGAACAACCAGATGGTGCAAACGGTGAGGATAAGCAGTATCACGTAAACTAAGATATTTAAGCAATCTATTTGATGAATCCTTTTCGCATTTTCGTCCAGTCGGATATCGTATGGCACATTTGCAAGAACAGAATGAGCAAAAAATGATGCAAAAATAAATACAGCAATAGAATATACAAGGGCCATCTCAAAAATTAACGCCCACAACCGGCGTAAAGTAAGCAATATTTTGTCATAAAAGAGAAACAATCGACCATCTAATAATTTCAAAATAAAATTTAGAATGAAGAAAATTAGAAGATAAGAAAAAGATACTATAAAACTATCTAGGACGCACTGGCACAAAGCGCATTTATGACTTTAAATCTCTCAAAAGCATCATAACGTACGGCTCGTCTGTCAAGTAAACACAACCCTCATCAATGTTGCCATTTCAGTCTAGAAGAATCTAAAAAGACAGCTGCTCAGAATCACATGACCACGTGATGCATCAGTTGATCACAAAAAAAAAAAAAAAAAAGAAAAAAGTCCATAAATGTAAAAAGTATACATTTAATTATTATTACTATTTCAAATGCATTAAAATTAGAAGAATGACGCCCATGGCCGCTTTTACGGCACTCAGACAGTTATCAGAGCCAAGGCTGTGGAGTCAGAGTCGGACTAATTTAGGGGTAAAGGAGTCGCAGTCGGGACTCGAAAGAGCCGGAGTCGGTCCCCCCCCCCCCTTCCAAGTCCCATGGCTGTATCCAGAGGGGTGCTGTCCCCCCCCAATTCGAAATGTTTTGTACCGTAAAACAGAAGAAAGTTCGTTTTTTTTTCAATTTCTCATGTCAGAAAAGGAAAAGAACAAAGTTTTTTTTTATTCTTAATTTTGTAACTCTTAAACGAGTGGAAATTTGAAAAAATACAGAGAAAGCAATTCTAGTTTTTATTAGCTCCAAAGCATACTTGAAATTTACACCCTTAATTAGGATTTTCTGCTCTCTTTCCCAATTCAATTCAGGGTCGTCCAGAGCCAAGGCAGGCCCCTTGTCAGTTTGGTATAGACTTGCCCTCCTCCAGGGGCACAGAAATTTTGGGGCCCGTTACAAATGACTTTTTTGGGCTCCCGTCTATATTGTTTACCCGTAATTTCACCCCTAGTTTAAAAATATATGGTTCTCCCCCCCCCTGTGCACGCCTCTGCCGTCCTCCCCCGAAAACTCTTATAAAATACACTGCATCGATTTCCAGCCGGGGACTCCCCAAGGGCCGGGTTCTAGTTTCGGATTAGGCTAGTATCCAGTTACCAAGATGTGCCAAATTCAGCTCCTTGATATACATCTTGAGTAAAAAATGTAAAAATCATGATTCTCGCGTTTTTGCAGCATAAAAGACAAATTTTTGTGACTTCCATGTCTTGCCATTTATTTAATACCGAATCTAATATTGTGGAAGTTCTTTTGTTATTGCTTGTTACTGCATACTGTTAACATCTTAAGTATGAGGAAAAAAATCACACTTACTCTTCTCTATTTCATTTTCTGCACTACTTGTGATTGAAAAAAAAAATGTTTGCTTTGAGAAAGATTTCGTTACATTTATTTTTACTTCCTTTTACAAAAAAGGAAGTATTGTATTCGCGAAACAAATTTCACTCAAAAATCGGCCTTAATTTCCATTTTTCTCACCCCCGAATGAATGTTGAGTTTTTTTTTTCGACCCGACCACACGTGGATATATAACTAGAAACCTACAGACACCCGAAATATCCATTTTGACGACCCCCGAGTTAATTGCAACGAATTTTCTCGTGACGTCTTTATGTACGTATGTATGTGCGTATGTGTGTATGTGTGTATGTATCTCGCATAACTCAAGAACGGAATGTCCTAGAAAGTTGAAATTTGTTACGTAGACTCCAAGTGGGGCCTAGTTGTGCACCTTCAATTTTGGTTGCATTCAGATGTACCTAAGGGGGTCTTTTGCCCCTTTTAGGGGGGAAATCATTATTAATTTCGATGTAAACTCAATTGATGTTATAATTTGTCGGACACTTGGCAATACATCGCCAGTCTTTTGGTCGCCAAGTTTTGTCGCCAACTTGGCGACAAATTTTGCGATGTTTTTTTTTTTTTTTTTTTTAAACTTGGTTTCAATATGGCCACTGTTGGTGATATTTAGAGGGTAAACAATTGAATCACATTAAAATTGCCAACAATGAGGAAATGACATTAAATTGGAGTAAAAGGAAGTTATGTGATGCACACATCAGCTCGTTAATTTTGTGTCTTACAAAATTATAATCATTTTGTAAGACTGTGCAATCAACTTCTGAAAGTGTAAGTAAAGTGCTTTAAATAATTTCAACTGTTCTAGAGTCTTTGAAAATTATTTTAATACTTTGAAACTCCTTGAAAAGTTCTTCAATTTTGTCACTCCTAAAAGCTCTTCTTCCAGTGAGTTCTGAACTGTGTGAGTTTAACAACTTTACTTCTGGAAAGAGCTCTGGAACCAATCGCATAAAATGTCTCCAGTGACCCAAGTTCGATTATTAGCACGCCAAAATGCAATTGATTACGCGTAATCTGCAGTCTTTAGGAGTTTGGATTTTGAAAGAGGGAAACTTTTATCTGTTTGCATTGCCGCATCCGCGTAAAACTGAAACTCATCCGCGTAAAATAAAATAGAGGTGTCAAATCTAAAACCGCGTAAAATAAACCCGCATAAAACAAGGGTCTACTGTACATCCACATACATATACTTATTTTATTTTCCTTAAGTTGATTCCAAAAAATTTAACTTAAACATTTAGCATTGGTATATGTAGATATTAAAAATACTTTGCTATTTCAGAACTAATTCAATGTAATCAATGGTATGCGTGTCGGCACTTTTTTACTAAATGCAAAATATGATGCATAAACTCATATATTATTTTGTTTTCATTCAAGGTTTAAAAAACAGTAATTTTTAAACTAAACAAGCGTTATTTCAAAGAAACAATAAGTAAAGTTTAGAACTTCGAAAGACCAAAATAAGTATTGTAAATCCTTGTGGATTCCATGTTTGAAACAGTGACTGTTGTGATCAAAGCCGGGAGTGGGAGGCACCCAAAAAACCTATTCTAGTAATTTCAATTACACTCATTTTTTCTGCTCGGCAGAAGTTTGAAATTGTTTCCTTCCGCAATATCATTTTATTGCAGGTAACTAAAATGGATTTCCATTTCGGGTGACTTGAGCATGATTGTATGCCCTTTTTATTAAAGTTAAATAATTAGTTTACCTCCATAACTTAATTATATATTGCTTTAAAAGTAATTTAACATACTGACATTAAAAAAAAAAATCTTATTTGTTTTTATTTCTGAGAAAATATAAGATTTCTCAAACCTGCAAAACTTTTTGGAAAACGTATACAGTGAAACCTGTGTATAACGATATTGTCTATAACGATAACCTGTCTGTAACAATATTTTTTAAGGCCCCAGCAAAATGTCAGCATGAATAATCAAACTGTCTATAACGATAATCTGTCTATTACGATATTTTTTTTTAGGTCCCTACAGTATCGTTGTAGACAGGTTTTACTGTATGACATTTGAAGAGTAGTTCTCTCTCACGCGCGCCGCGCACGCTCTCTATCCCCCTTCCCCTCCCCCCAATGAATTTAATTTCTGGGAAAAGGTACGTTCATAAACAAATTCACGTCGTAAAACTAATCTCCTCTCGTTTAATTTCACTGTTGCTCCCGCACAGGAACTTGATCACCCACAATTTACAAAGGATATTTTATCGTACGGACTGGAGCACCATATGGGATGTTGCTTGTTTTTGGCCAAGTTTCTTTCAAAAGCAAAAGTTCTGCTTTCCTCCATTGTTGCCACGTCCAAAGAGACGTGGACCGAACTTGAGAAGAAATAAAATTCAGAAGCGTATTTTTTCATTCTTACGAAACGGGATTAGAGGAAAACTATCTGTAAAAGTTTTCGTCCAAGCAGGTAGCATTGTTTTCCGGGAAATACATAAACTAGGGTTGGTTGGGGGAAGTGGGTCACTGGGCCAATTGGTTCACCCCCCCTCCCAGAAACTGAAATATGAATAGATTTTTTTATGCTTTTTTACACTGATCATGTCGTATTTCATGACAGTGATTGGTTTTGCGTGTATTTGGATTTCGTGGAATGTTTCTCTAGGTCATACACATTAGTAAAAAAAAAAAAAAATTCTGATTTTATTTATTTATTTATTTATTTATTTATTTATTTGCGAGTTCAAGCAACATTTTTCAAAGAAGTGTTTTCAGGTTGGTTTTTATTTATTTATTTATTTTTTTATGATCATTAAACATTCGTGCATAGTTTTACTTAAACTGCATAATATTGAATCAACAGTTTTTGCATAAAATATTATTAATAAGTGTTTTAGAGGAGGGGTCCCACTTAGCCTGTAAATGTTTGGTATAAGGGGTATGTGAGTCCCCTCATAATAGTGAGGATTTTAAAATCAAAAGCAACTATTGAAGCACTATTGAAATACAAGACAACTATGATGACCTAGTAAAAAGTAATAATTTAGCTACAAAACTATTAAAGCTGGTGTTTATGTATTTGGGAAACTTATATCAAAGAAAACCATAAAGTACTATGTAGGTCTAATGTTGGTAGTTGATGATGCAAATTTTAAAAAATATAGCTAAATTTGCAAGAACGAATAGAAATAGTGACACTTTTTAGCCTACTTTCCCAGTAAAAGTCAGAAAAAGAAGAAAAAAGCATGAAAGAAGGCTTAATGCATCTTAAAAATATCGTGAAAAACAAAAAAAAGTCAAAAATAAATAAAATAATTAAATGAATATTGAAAAATTAAAAATTGGAAAGTAGGGTATTGAGATGGGGAAAAATGTCTGTCGGTCTGTCTGTCTGTCTGTCTGTCGGTCTGTCTGTCGGTCTGTCTGTCTGTCCCCCCCTAATAACTTTTGAATGAATAGTCCGATTCGAACAAACTTTTTTTTGTTCGAAAGATCTCGGCGAGGACACCTCATTCCCATATTTCACTTTTTGATTTGAACTATTTTTTGTTCAATTTTGAACAGTTCAAAAAAACTTAACATTAGCGCCTACGGGGAAATTCAAAGCAATTCCGAACTGTGAGGCGAATTTGCTTCAAACAAACTTTGTAGGAAAAAGCTTTTGATAAAAAACTTGTATATAAGATATCTTTTTGATTTGAACAATTTTCCGTTCAATTTTGAACAGTTCAAATCCCTTAACATTAGCGCCTACGGGGAAACTGAAAGTCAATGTAGATTCCGTACTTGAAGGCGGATTTACTTCAAACAAACTTTGTTGGAAATAGCTCTTGACGACCAACTCCCGACTCCGACTCCGAGAATTTAGGGGGACCTGACACTGACTCTGACTCCTGTTCCCGACAATTAATCGGACTCCGACTCCCCGACTTCGACTCTGACTTCGTAGCTTTGGCAAACATTTATACACGGAGGACAAATGACTGACTCCGATTCTTGGATATTTGACTCCGACTCTTTTATCCCAAAATGAGATTGACTCCGACTCCGACTCCGCTGCTGTGGTTTTAACTGTGAAATAATTATTGTTGATATGATTTGTTTTTATTTTCACGCTAAAGTTTTAATTTAGGTATTTAGTTTTCGGTGAATAAACTCGTATAATATGCGCAGACGATTTTTTTTTTTTTTTTGACAATGAAAATTATTTCTTTAAGTTGACATTTTATTGTTTTTTTTTTATTTTGGTAAGTGCATTAATTCGTTTAAAAAATTATTTTCGGCAACAGGGGAAAAAGAAACGATTTTTTTTATATGATGTATTTATTTTAATGAACTTATTATTATTTTTTCGTTTTGAAAGCTGTTAAAAAAATTTTTTTAATGGAAAGAAGTGTATTAGCTGTTTTGTTTAAAAGGTGCTGCTATTTTATTTGTTCGTTTTTTTGAAGAAAAGTAAGGAATATTTTATTCCTAGAAATCAGCTTAAAATATTAAAAAATATATGTTTGAAAAAATTTGCGATTTTAGCTATTTTTGAGAATATTGATCAGGTACTAGAAAGTAGTATGGGTATACGGGAAAGTAGGCTCGTCTAGTTCTAGACGGAACTTCTTGTTATTGACCTGGTGCAGATGATTTTGGAATTATTGCTGAGGATGAAGTGATAATAATTCTTCCTCAGTCAACTTTAAATATGCGCAGCCATTTATTGTTTCCAATTTCTTTTTCAACTTATAGTTTTAGCTAATTTACCAAAATTGATCTTAACTGTATTACGTTTATTCAACACATCTTTACATTTAAAACAAAAATTTGTACCTATAGGCTTCCAAGAAATTTCACAGATGTAATTTTTTTTTTTTTTAGATTTTCCGTCATACAGATTTAAAAACCAGTAAATATCTCGCAAATGGATGCATTTACAAAAAAATTATTCATATTAAAAATTTACATACGTAATCATGTAACCCCCCTTACCCCCTTTTTTAGAAGTGCTTGATTTAAATATAAATAAAAGGAGGGTGACCCACTTATCTTTTATTATGGGGTAAGTAGGACACCCATCTGATTTTTTGAAAATATAATGGCTAAGAACATTAAAAGCACTTTTTAAGAAAATAATGATAAACTTTTGCTTATTGATAATGTCCAAGAAAAAAATAGACAGTAAGTTTGATTTTTTTTTGTTCAAAATTTTTGTATACGGTTTCAAAAACGAATTGTTTTCAAAAGTGGTCCCATTTACCCCAACCAACCCTTCTTGGTTGTCCTGAAAGTTTGTAAACACTTGCTAAAAATGGAATTTTAAGAATTTCGGAAATTTTTTTTGTTGTTTTTGTTACTACTTGGCAAGTAAAATTTCATTTTTTTTTCAAGTGTTTACGAACTTTTGGGACACCCTTAGTAGTAGTGTCGAGTAAAGAACAAAGAGTTCTATAATAGGGTAGAGGAACGATTCGTATACTGCTTCCATTGGCCGCCATGACCAAGCTAGGAGATCGGTAGGAGAGAGATTAGAGTGGCAAGAACGGTAGTTTCGTAATGAAACGTAATGAAATTCAAGCGGCGATAAATGTTTTTTACTGCGCCAAATTGCTGATATTTTTCCTCAAATTCAATTTCAAATGGAAACAACATTGGAATCTGCTTGGAATTTTTGTTAAATAATTTGAGGTTAAACTGTATAAAAAGTTTTAATGAATGATGTATAAAAACATAATGCGCTGACAAAATACAGTGATTTTCAACAGATAAATCGGGAAATTTTTAATCAGTACTCAAGAACAACAAAAAACTCTACATATTTTGTTAAACAGATTATGAAATAGTGTTTAAAGTGTTGGATCTTACTTCATAATAGGGTTGATAAAAATCAGGATTTTTAAAAATATATATATAAACTCGGATTTTTTTTTTATTTAAATCGAATTTTTTTATTTAAATAGAATTTTTGAAATTTAAATTTATTTAAATATACTAATTGATATTAACAAGTTAAAATGCCCAAGTTAGATGTTAAATTAGATAATTCTTTTCCTATATATGGTTAAAAATTCATAAAATCTAAGTTTGAGTTATTCAGAAATCAATAAAAAATAATTACACATCAGAGCTTGATAAAATCTTGCTACAATATAAAGTCCCATATCCATATGGGTGTATTTCCCAGACATTTTTTAGCAATCAAAATAAATAACACCTTTCTTTTTTCTAAGGAAAAAAAAGAAAATAATATGGAATTACATAAACTGAGAAAGAATAAAAATAGCGTAGAACATTGAATTATTTTCTTATTTTTTTTTTCCTTTTTGGGAAAATAACTAACACCTGAAATAAAATGGACGAAGAAAAAAGGGAATATATATGCTTCTTGCATTTTAAATATTTTAATAAAACTCATCAAGGACTGAAAAGAAGACTGTTTTTTAGAATTCTTATCTTATAAAACGCATGCATTTTTTTTTTCACTGTTTTGACTTACTGTAAGTTGAGGAGGATTGTATGTTTATTTTTTAGTGAATAAGTAAATAGTTTAACTAGGGTGGTTCAAAAATGCATGTAAAAAAAAAACGTTCTCCTATATAACAGGACACCCCTCAATATTTTTAGACTTGTGGATAGTAATATACCGGAAGAATTTTAACTTCTTATTTCAACTGAAAGAGGGTGCTCAACTCCCTCCCTCAAACATCGTAAATATGGGAAGAGGCGTTAAAAATTACATTGAACTGAAAAAAACAATGCTACATATTATAATATACGAAAGTAATATGCATATATATTGCAAAAAAAAAATATTTACAAAAACACAGCTGGGGAAATTAAATGTTTCCAAATTTGTGACATTTTTCATGCTACGACTAATGTTAAATTGAGCACTCTTATAAAATTTGAGTAAGAAACTAAAACTTTTACAGCATGTTACTATTAGTAAGTCTAAAAAATAAATTAAAAAAAAAAGGTGTGTCCTGGACTCTAGCTAAAAAAAGTTTTTTTTTTGAACCATTCTAAGCTTAACTCTTAATAGGTACACATTCAATTTAATTTATTATTTTTAATTTCATTGAAAGGTAATCTCTTTTCATATATATATATATATATATATATATATATATATATATATATATATATATATATATATATATACTTTGCAAGTTCTTTCTTTTTTAATGTTAATTGCTACTATGATTTTTTGAGCAATCACGATTGCTTATTGCTTTCATTTGACTGTTTTTGGCGTGCTATCATTTTATTTTCCCACCGCCACCCTCCGCACCATCACGGTCGACCGGCTCCTCACGATGCTGTTCCTATAGCGAAAGCCGGCTCCAGGTTGCATCCATGGCCGACACACACGCGCATACATACACGACTACACACACACACGCACACATACACCTACACACATACACCTATATACACGCATACATACAGGTACCTACACATACACACTCAAACACACAACTACCCACACATTCATGCCTGCACACAAACACAAACACATATGCCTAGACACACATACACATACTCCTACACACATACACATACACACACGCATACATACAGACATCTACACATACACACACAAAAATATACACACACAAACACATACACACAAAAACACACAACTACTCACACATTCATGCCTGCACACACACACAAACACACATAGGCCTACACACATACACCTACACACACGCATACATGCAGACACCTACACATACACACACACAAACACACACGCATACTCGCAACTACTCACACATACACATGCCCCTACACACATACACATACACACACGCATACATACAGACACCTACACATACACACACACCAAAACATACACACACATACACATACCCCTACACACATACACATACACACACGCATACATACAGACACCTACACAGACACACACGCACAAAAACATACTCACACATACACACCACAACATACACACATATACACACAACTACCCACACATTCATGCCTGCACACAGACACAAACACACATGCCTACACACATACACATACCAATACACAGAAACACACATACACATACCCCTACACAGAAACACACATACCCCCACACACAAACACACACGCCTACATACACACACTCGTGATTGCGAAAAACATAATTTGAATTCAAGATGTCAAAATTCAAATTATTATTTTTTTTAATATTTTTCTTCGGTTTCAATTAAATTTATTTAATAACAATATGTTTTTTTTTTGTTTCTTTTAGTAAGATTACTTATAAATAATACTTGTTTGTTCATTGTTTTTCTAATAAAATTAGTCTGAAATTCATGTCCATCAAACTCAGCCTTTTAAAATTTAAAAATTTTATCTTTAAAAATCATCATTTTTGTGAATTAATAAATTATTTTTAAATCAACTGATTTAAATCACTCAACCCTGCTTCATAAGAAAAAATAAATAAAACTTTTATGTATCATTTTTTATTTACAATGTCACATTTATTTTTAACAAAACAAACAGTCTGTAAGATGATCCTTTAATTTTAATAACATGAAACAAATTTATTTGCACTATTTAATACTTCTGTATGTTGTATCCAAGAAGAATACTGTGTTGCCTTTAAGTAAACTTCGGACAGATTTACTAAATCACATCACCAATAAAAAGTTAATTGTACATATTTCACAAGCCATCTGTTATCATAGAGTTCGAAAATAGTTAGAAATATATTTTTATCAAATGCAAAATTATTCATTTTTGTAAACACCAACACAAGCATGAATAAAGTTTTTTTTAAATTACTCATCTAAACATTTTTAAACTTTGATTGAGTGCGGCTGCTCTGTTTGTGCAACCATATGATGAACAAGATTTCACCATTTTAAAAACATAAACAAAGGCGAAAAGCAGAATTAAAATTTTTTAGACGACTCGAACTCAATACGATGTTCTGTATTCTGCCACTCTATTTTTTTCCCTTACTGGAACATGGAACTGTTTCCAGATTCAGTCTCTACCCTATTATAGAACTCTGGTAAAGAAGAAGCAATGTCGGCGTTCAAACGATCGAAGTAGCACGTCTGAACAAAATTCTTTGAAAAGTATGGTGATATGACTCCTGTTATAAAATATGCATTAACTCCCTTATTTATCTAGACAGACAGTATTTAATATACAGAAAAATGACTTGGATTACTCAATGGAATATGCTTTTAGATTCGAATTACACTTGCTAACTTCATTACTCTTCTCTAATTGTCGGATTCATCGGGTAATATGGCCTAAAACTGTAAGTCATATTGCTGGGTGAAGCGATCCGTTATGGGGATACCTTTACACATAAGGGATCATTTCTAACTTTAAAAAAAAATGACGAAACTCAACGGTATTCTAGGAATCACACCGTTTTTCAGATCTGCGGAGTCGGAACAAAAATGATCGACTCCGACTCCGACGTGGACTCCAACTGCTGGATTTTGAAAAGTCCGACTCCAACTATGACTCCTGCTTTTTTAAAAAAATTATTTATACATTTTTTCAAATCCTACCCCCTCCCCCCTTATGGGAAGGGGAAAAAAACCCCTAAACAAACACTGAAATATTAATTCCTTTGTGTGAAATTTTCCCGTTGTATTTTATTGTAATTCTAAGATGCATACAAGTTAGAAATTAAATTTGAAAATCAAAATATCCAATAATTGCAATTTTAAAAGTGATATAACTTAAAAATATCATTTAAAAAAATTAAAAAGGGTTAATTTGCTTCCCTTTAATGTTTAACAAATAGATGTTGATCTAATCCTGTGCTTTCATTTTTTTAAACCTGTAACTTAAGAGAGAAAAAAAAAACTCTTTTTCTAGATTAAAATGCTTTTCTTGAGAGGGGGAGGTCTCCCCCTCCCCTCCCGGGTTTACTTCAACTTAGTTTCAGAGTTTATAAAAATATAAATACTTTAATTCAAAAAAAAAAAAAAAAATCTCGAATGATAAATCTTAAATTTCATCTCAGAAATTTCAACGAAAATATTGCACTATATTGCGGGTAGAGGTCGGGTACATGTATGTCTGGAGCAAATTTTACTCAAAATGCGGTGGTATACAGCTTTGTACGAATAGTTTTTACTACGTATGCGTACATTTCTTGGCTCAATTTTTAATTTTAGTTTTGTTGGCAGCTTTAGAATTAATCTTAAAATATGAAGATTTTGAGATTAACTGCAATTATTGAGTATTTTAACCAATTAATCATATACTAATTTTGATTTGTACTTTTTAGTGAGAACCAAGCTTATAGATATAATCTTTAGATTAAAAAAATATCTATATTTTATTGGATCTTTTTGATTCGCGCTTTCGTGCCAACACTTCCTATTTGAATTTACCAAGCATCCTCAGAAGTTTCTCGACTTGCTCAAGCGATACATACTACTATTTTATTACTGACTGATTCCACTTTACTATTTTATAACTGAGATCGAGGTAAAAAATTTATTATTATTTTTTATTTGAAAGTGATTACTTAAAAAATGTTAGGCAACAGAACTGTTTTCTGGCAGTTACTATCCAGTTAAATAAAGTTAAAAAACAAGCAAACATGGGGACGGCGAAAGTAGCTATTACAGAAAGTTTGATAAACAATCAAACAAGCTGGTTGCTACAATGACACTTATTTTCTTATTAGTAGGTCTTTATACGTGTAATTAAACTTATTGGTAGTCATTTTTTAAAAAAATGCAAGGAGAGTCAGTGAAAATTAAAGAAAAAAAGAAGCCCGGAGTCGGAGTCGGAACGTTCCGACTCCGATTCCTTTACCCTAAAGTCAGTCCGACTTCGACTCTTCGACTCCGACTCCACAGCCCTGGTTTTTCTAACCATTCCTTGTTCTTAAATATGATGCTGCACTGCAGGAAGGAGAGAGAAATTGATCTTTTTTACCCAGCATTGACACTGCGCTAGCAGTGAAAGAAGTTTTACAGAGTTAGTTTGAAACAAATTCCGAGAATTTGCTATTAGCAGTGAAGGGATTTGACAATAGAATCGATAGTCATTTTGAAGTCTTGTGGAAATTTAGTACTTAATTGGTCGCCACATTTCGCCAAGTCAATAATTTGGTGATAAGTTTAATCGCCAGTTACTTCCTATGTAATTTTTAAACTATGTGCGAATAAACTCCGTAAATTTTATTTCACTTCTAGCTCAGTGTCAGTACAGGGTTAAAACTAGATTCATCTGCCCTTGCTAAACATCGATTTAGCACCATGTTTGATAATTGGAACAGTTTTGAGTTTTTAATAAATCAGCGAACTATGGCTGAAATAAACAATTCTGATGCTCCTTCTTTGTAATCTAGCAACTATTTCCCCTGATGCTTTGACATTAACAAATGAATTTAATAAAGATGTTCGCTGTTAATTTTTCATTTATTTTTAAAGAATCGATATTTATTTATTTATTTATTATTTTTAACTCTCTACGCAAAAAAAAAAGAAAAAAAAGGAGATATAAGTTTAATGTGTGTATCTGTATATCTGTGTGTCTGTCTTTGGCAAAGTAAGTTCAAAACGGGTGAACCGATTTATTTATTATTTATTTTATTTTTTGAAAGCTAACTTGATCGAAAGTATTCTTAACCATGTTTTATGTGAGTTGAGTTTTTTGAACAATTGGTTTAATAGTAAAACTTGTTACTTTTATATATGCTTGATAATATTGTGAAAAATAATAATTTGAAAAAAATCTTCAAAAATAGTAGGTATTTTTTTCAAAAAAAAAAAAAAAAAAGCCTGCGTAATTTTGAATTATTTTAATGTATACTGATTTTTAAACCCAATATTGATGCAATAAAATTGAAATTTTGAAATCTACCTCATATTCAGTTATTGAAATCGTGAAGCTTACTAAACCTAAAGTTTTGAATATGCACTTTGCATATCAGGTGTGTAAATATAATCTCATCAAAAACCACCCTGTTGTAAAAATTTCCCCGCCAAGAAAACCTTTAACTTTTCCGCACAAAAAAGAAAACCTGCATCCTAAAACCAAAAATCCTCAGCCATAAAAAGTTATGATATCTAGTTTGCCCGCCAAGTATCTGCCAAACTATCATCCTCCCTCTTCTCCTTTTTCATCACAGCTACTTCCATTAGAACCTCTTCCCAACTTCAACTCCTCAGAAATATGGATAGATCTTTTAAATTGTTTATCTTGTTTGGCGGAAATCTTTTTGCTCAACAACAACCACTTCACTTTGAAAAGCTTCCCGCCAAACAAGATAAACAACTTAAAAGATCTATCCATATTTCTGAGGAGTTGAAGGTGGGAGGAGGTTCTAATGGAAGTAGCTGTGATGAAAAAGGAGAAGAGGGAGGATGATAGTTTGGCAAATACTTGGCGGGCAAACTAGATATCATAACTTTTTATGACTGAGGGTTTTTGGGTTTAGGATGCAGGTTTTCTTTTTTGTGCGGAAAAGTTAAAGGTTTTCTTGGCGGGGAAATTTTTACAACAGAGTTATTTTTGATGAGATATCACATCTTTTTGCATTGATATTATTACTTTGTCTGTATTTTTAGAATTGAGAACTTCAAGTCAGAAAATTTTCAAAGGAACAATAATGGCTAGCCTAATTTTACGTCAAGTTATTTTCTGACTATTAAGATTCTATGTTCATTTTGCGAGAATTGAGCGGTTTAAATTTTATTGCAATTCTTGTATCCTCTCTGTTGCAAAGAAAAGTTCTTGGATAATAAAATACTATATTTTAAATTATATTGTTTCCGAATATTTTACAACTTCGCAATAAATTCTATTACAGTTTCTTTATTTGACAGATTATTCAACATTTTCATGAAGGTTTCTTTAAATGTTTTACAGCTTGAGGGTTATTTTAATCTAGCTTTTCACTTTTTGTTTAATTACATTTTTTCTTAAATCGTGGATTATTTTACGCTTTATGGTATAATTTTATTGTTTGGTAATTTATCTTTTTCTTGTTAGAAGTCTTTGTCTTGTTTAATACCTAGTTTTGTTAAAAGTTCATTTAAAAAACGAAATAACGCATGTTATCACCAAGCAAAAAAAAAAAAAAAAAAAAAAAAAAAAAACTAAGCCATTAAATATTTTCAATTTGAATGTGTAAGAAGATCTATACAACTTTACTCGATGTCAAATCGCGGATATCCCAAATTGCCCATAGCAAATGCGCATGTTGCGCGCGGACTAAGCTCATTAAAAGTCTTGCTTAAAAAAGTGCTATTTTTCGCTTTCAATTAAAAAGTTATATGTGCCGTATTCATATACGTACAGTTTCATATAATTTGTCACGTAAAATATTGTAATGGTTTAACCCCAGTTTCGCGCCGACATTTAAAATTTCTTCCCTCCATAAATATATCAAAACTGAAAAACATGGGGAAGGAAATTTTGTATCGGCAAAACTTTGGTGGGGGGGTGGGGGACAGCATTCTAATCTCCTTCATTAATTAGTTTCTCTGCTTAAGTATAAACAAACAACATAGAATCTAAAAACAGAAAGCCCAATGAGCTAAGTCTGCGCGCATGCGCAGTCGCTGTGGCAAATTTGTGATATCCGCGATTTAACGTCTAGTTGCAACTGTTGGATATGTTTTAGTCTTGATTGAATTTCATTTCCTAAGACAAATTTGGAAAAACTGTTAGATCTGTTCTAACCTTACAATTGCAGTCCGAGATAAACAAACTCGATGAGCTGAGAGTAAGTACATAAGAATTTAGGGAAAATTAGTGATTTTCAAACTTCAATTACTCCGGCCCATGATGTCCCTGGGGGTTGAATTTTTATATATGTACTCAATAACCCCCCAAGAATATGTATACAAAAAATCATTACCGTAGCCCCCCGGGGGGCTGTGATAAAACCCTGGGAAAGTACAATTTGGGGTAAACACGAGGGGGAGGGGAGGGGGGTCAAATGGCACAAAAGGCACATCAGTAGGGCACAAGGAATGTGTGTGCAAAATTTCAGCTTGATTCCTTTTTTCGTCTGGGCTGTAGCCCTGTCAAAGAAAGCGAAAACTTTTTTGAACAGCGATTTTATAACTTTAATACCTTCTCCCTCTGATAGTCCAGGGTATTGTATTTTGGTTTACGGCGTCAGGGGCCACTAGAGATTGAGTGTACCAAAAATCAACTCTTAGGGTCTTCATGGGGCTGAGATACAGAGGGTTGAAAAACCCAAAAAACCCCAACTTGTTTTGTCGTGTAATCTTGTTCTTGGTCGTTTCATTTTCTTTCGTCTTTGGCGGCTGATTTGCTTCTGTTGGCTGCTGACGTTTGGTTTCCTTGGCGGGGTGGGACGCTCTCGCGTCCCGTGATTGAAATGTGAGTGGAAATCAATCATAAAATTTCAAGACTAAACAAATTTGCATCATGCTAGTTAAAGTTCTAGTATAACTTTTAACCCTGTGTTTTTTAACGTTAGACAGTAGCTAACTGAACAAGTCACTAGTTGATGAATTAAGTTATAAAATCTAACTAAATTCTAAAAATCTAATGAGAGTGTTGCAGCACTAACGAAATCGTTGAAACATTATGACTTCGAAAAATCGTGCTGAGTTTCCTAATCGACGTTTAAAGTTTCCACATAAGATTGAAATAGAACCAATGCTATTGTTGCTGTCGTGTGCCAGTTAGGCTGGCAATTTAAGGCGTGCTACTTCACTTCTCCAACTGTACCGTAATTTGGTCTGAAGCCGACTTCACGCATTACACAAGTGCCATAAGGACCCGTTTCATGGAGTAGAAAACCATTCACAGAACAACACATTCATACAAGGAAGGGACAAGGGAGAAAGTACATCCAAGCCCAAACCGGGATTCGAACCCGGAACCTCTCCATCGGCAGTCAGACTTCTCTGCCCACTAGACAAGGCTATCGACCAATTGCTATAATTACATTAGATTGAAATAACTCTGGATTAGCACTGTTGTGAAAATCTGTTGCGCAATGTTTTTGCAGTTACTTAACAAGTGCATTTGAAATTAGAATAGGCTAGGCATCCAATATTGGGGAATATTTTTATACTTTTTGGGCAATTATCTCTTCCTTTTGACAACATCGGCCTTTCAAAAAATTATTTTTCAGAACATATTTTTTTTTTTATGAGAGCAATATTGAACTTTCATCCGAAATAGACTGTAATGACTGTAACGGTGTGGTGAACAAATGCAGCGAGCTCGGAGCGAGAAGCGATTTGAATGGAAAAGTTCACAGTTCTCGGGGATTAGTGAGTGACAGCGAGCAGAGGACGAAGGTTGGCCAGTTGGAAGAACATTATAAGAGAATTTTCGAAGAATTTGTGATGAATAAAAAACTTCCGTTAACTGATGAGCATATGTATTTGTATAGTAAGTAGTTGACGCAGAGGTAAATTTGCACTCGAGAAATCGACTTCCAATGACAAAAATGACCTAGAAGTTATTCTTTTTCGTAGCTAAATCGCAGAGAAGTTTTTTTTTTTTTTTTTTAAATCTTTCCTGAAACTTCATGTGCTAGAGATAAGTAACCCCCCTCCCCCTACCCCTTCTTCCCAACTTTTGTGTATTTTTCTACGCTTTTATTATACTTACTTTGTGTTAGGTTGGTGGTATAATAATGCTTACCGTGGTACATGAGCTTTTCAATCGTTGTCAAAAACAAAAGTAATTATTCAGTTAATTGTTAATAAGGTTAACAATTTAACTTCAAGGCTGAAACTAAGCAAGCACAAATTTGTGGATTTGGGGCTGTTAAACCTTCTCTGATCTACAGGGGTTTTCTGTTCCTTCCTTTATCAAAATCATCAGTTTGAAAACGGTTTAAAAGCTTTTTATTAGCTTTTATTACAGTTGAACTCATTCCAAATTATTATGTTTTAAAAAGGATTATTTCGAGATTTTTTTTTTTTTTTTGGTTATCTAAGCGTTTTGATTGGGAAAGATTTACTAAATTCTCTTACTACACTGAGCATTTCAAGAAACATTCGGAAATAAAGTCACAGATATGACTGAAAGCCTTCTCAAATAATTAATCTATTCAACGCCTTCATTGTTTCAACACATTTCTTTAATGATTTTAATCTGATTTTCATCGCGTGTTTTTTAATGGCTCAAATCGCAAAAATTTCGTTTAAGAGCATTATTGAGATGACAAATGAGGAATTTTTTAGCATTTGCTAAATATTTAACTCGTTTTTAAGCGGGTTGTCGAGGAATGCTTTCTTGGATTAATTACATTTTTTTCTCTTTTATAACAATCCACGAATACTCAGGTAGAAACTCTTTGTTTGGTTCGCGATTAAATCTTCTTACACAATCAATTTCGGAGGAATGCGCATTTTAATTAAAATTAGGACTTAAATCCTTGCTTGCGTGATTAAATTTTCGAATTTCACGAATAGAATCGAGTTAAAAATCACAATTTATAATAACTCACTTAAAGCAATCATTTCATTTATTCATACCAACCTGAGTATTAAAGATTTATCGTCGCCAAAATGGCAGAGAGCAAATAACTCCGAGGAATATTTTCCAAGAGGGGTCCTTCTCAAATGGCGCGTGGGATTATTAGGAGCAAGTATGGTGAAAGTTTGCATTTCGAAGTTTCTTTTTTACAATGATTCTTACGTTTTGTGGATTTATCAAAACTTTTCCATTGAATTTTACCCACAACTTACATGAAAAATGAAAGTTGAAAATCTAAACAGAAGGCACGCCCCCTTCCTCCCTCGAAATCTTTCGTATTCGATTAGACATTAGAGCAAATCTCTCTCGAAGGCAAAAAATGATGATGATGGTAATAACAACAACAACAACAGCAACAACAACAGCAACAATAATAGTAATAATAACAATAACATTATTATTATTCCAAAGGCGCAGAAAAATGGCAACCAATAAAGTAAGTAGTTATAAGAAGAGTAAAAACAAAGCCCGATACAATAAATTTAATTTTACTGGTAGAAATGAGCATATAAAAGCATATAAAAGTTAACAGTGGTCGTAAATATCAACAGCAAAGATCAAAAGAGAGTATAAAGGTAAAAGAGCTTAAAAATTTAAAATGACACCGAAAAAGGTAGAAGGAAACAATTAAAAACTAAAAAGTAAACGCAAGCGTTGCGGAGAATATAGTGGGTCATGAAAAAACAAGCGAATTCCAACCACTAATTAAAATTTTCTCCCACTTTAAATGTGTGTGTAGTTTTATTCACAGAAAATTTTTCTCATTATCTTCGATCACTACCAAATTTTCTTAATGTTTGATATTTGCATAAATGTTTAATATTTTGCAAGAAAAAAAAAATTTTTTCCAGAGGAGAAATAAATGAGAGTGTGTAAAAATCTTTTGTGAGAAAATTTTCTCGTTTTTGTCATTGTAGATGTATAAAAGCGAAGGATTTCATATATCTGACCCAAAACTGTTTCAGCAAATATAATTTCTGTACCTTAAAGCCAGACTAACATAAGTTTCATCATCACTACTTTTCAAAAGTCGTAAAAACGTTTGTCTGATGTATTCATAGGCTGAAACTCCTGCTCTTATAACGGCAGTAAATAATTACAAAGGATATTTTTTAATGAAATAGTATACGTTTTTATGGCTCAATGCGGAATAAGATTCTACATGCAATGCAGTAATAATCTGAAAACCGCAATTTTTGGACGTTTCTGAGGTCCTGAGATTCAGATATGTTTAATGCTATTTCATTGTTTACACAGGATAGTTTTCTCCGTCATTACTTAAAAAGCAAAAATACCCGGAGTTGCCTGGGCCAGTATCACTTTGAGAAACAGTAGCCATTCGCTTTCTTAATAGAAAGAACTCTAAATTTATTGCATGTAGTCGTAAATCAAGCTCCATCCTTGCACATAAGTCTGAAACAGTAATATCTATATAGAGAAAAAGGTGTAAAAACGGACACATGTGTAAATATTGGCACCCCTCCCTGGTGCCATTTAGTAATGCAAGATAGCAGAGAGCAGTTGGAAATATTCTTTCAAATACACTGGTGTGCAAAAATTAAGGACGAGACGGTTTTTTCCATATAACTTTGTACAAAAGCTTTCCAAATCAACATTTAATACCGTAAGATCCCCAATACGTAAGGACATGTGTACTGTAAGCAACACTTACTAAAAGAGAAATCAGAGGGATAAAAAGAAGCTTTATTGAAAAAGTAGAATGGAGCGCAATGCGACTGAAGGCCGAAACATCCCTGTGATGGATGTCCAGCAAGAAACATCCGGTCTTTAGTAGGGGATATGATCTCCCTCGACTGCTAGGCAGGTTTCACAGCGTCTGCCCATGCTGAGAATGAGGGTATCAATGAGTTGTTGAGGCATTGCTGCCCATTCGTCTTGCAGCGCCAATCGAAGCTCCCGAATCGTTACTGGTGGTAAGGTACGAGCTGCCAAGCGTCTGCCTAGAAAATCCCATACATGCTCGATGGGATTGAGATCCGGAGATCGTGCCGGCCAATCCATACGTTCAATATCCTCACTCTCTAAGAGCTGTTCGGCAGCTACTGTGCGATGACATGGTGCATTGTCGTCCATGAAAAGGAACTACGGACCCTTAGCGCCTCTAAAAAGACGCACATATGGAAGAAGAATCTCGTTACAATAACGGGTCCCGTTGACTGAACCTGCGTCGAAGATGTGAAGGTCTGTACGACTACCAAGCATGATGCCTCCCCAAACGAGAACACCGCGACCTCCATACCTGTCCCTTTCAATGATGTTCGAGGGATGATTGCGGTTTCCCCGCTCTCTTCAGATGAGTATGCGATGAGACTGCAGATGAGACTGAATCTGCTCTCATCTGTAAAGAGTACTCGTCCCCATTCATTGTGTCTCCAATTCCGGTGTTCCCGGCACCAAAGAGAACGCCTTCTCCGATGTGCAGGCGTTAGAGGTACACACCGTATAAGGCGTCGTGCAAACAGACCACCACCGTGCAGTCTTCTGGCCACGGTAAAACGCGATGTTGGTCGCCCAGTCGCCTGTGTCGTGTGTCTAGCGATTTCTCCCGCTGTCTGCCGCCTGTTTCTTCTGGCCTGTAAGACAATATACCGGTCATCTGCGGGTGTGGTTCCTCGTGGACGACCACTGCTGAACCCCCGGATAGCTGTTCCTGTAGTTTGAAATTGTCTCCAAAGTCGTGAAACGATGCTGTGAGCAATTCCGAACTCTGCAGCCACACTTGTCACACTGCGGCCTTCCTCCAACTTCCCAATGATTCGACCTCGGGTAGAAGCATCCAGATATCGTCTAACAGTTTGATTATTCGCCATTTCTCGCTGAGGCAGCAACTCGGTGTGATTTTAACTGCTATACGAAGTGCAATCTCTTTGCCAGAAATACTGATCTTACACCGACAACATGCTTTATACTACTCAGACACTCCCCCATTACGTCTGCCTGCATATCTGCGCATGTGCTAAGGTTCATCACCTTACTTAATCTCCTGATTGGTCTTTCTGTCTGCTCTGCCTCTTCGTTCAGCTGATATGCTAATTTTTCGACTTCGTCCTTAATTTTTGCACACCAGTGTAGTGTGGGTTCAGCGTGAGTAATCGTGAAAATTGGTGTTTTTTTGGTCTGCAAGCTTTTAAGAGGCATGTGAAATCGTTCTCTTTTCATGTTCTTATGTTTAGTTAAAAAGAATTTTACACTGATATCCGCAAGGCGGAGATCGTAAGCTACTTTTTGAAGCACGCCTTTAATAATGCACGCTTTTACATTACATTTAAACGTGGCAGTCCTTTTTAGGTTAGTTAATGTAAATACGGGCCCTCATTTAAAGAATGTCGATAACTATACCACTTCTTTTTTTTAAAACAACAAAAAATTTTTCTCAAGCAATACATTTTGCATCTTTTGTGATGAAAAGTTCTCTGAAGATACTTGGGGAGAGATGTGGGTGAAATGTGTTACGTGCCGGGGCTGGAAGAGCCAGTTTGCGATTGAGAGAATGTTTGATTTCTGTAAATACAAATTTTTTTCTTTTTGCTTTGTTATAAATAAATTTTCTACTATTTTGTATAGTTTTATCCTGTTTTTAAACTATTTTCTGTGACTTTTTTGAAGAGTGCCAATATTTACACCTCATTTTTTTTATGGTGCTTTTTTTTGAAGCTTTTTGTAAATTGCCGTTTTTGAAATGAAATCATTGATACCGATCATTGTTTCGCCTACTCGCATTTTGGATACTTGTTATACTTGTAAATGAAAGACAAAAAACTAAAATTTTTTGAATTAAAAGTACCTAACTTTAAATCAAAAATTAAAGAGGGTACCCAATTTTTTTAAAATTATACTTTTCCTCTATTAAAAAAATTGCACAGAAATTTGGTCTGAAAATATAACATTTGTGATAAGTGTACGGGTGCAAATCGGAGATAATAACCATATCTATATTACCACATCCTTAATACTATTTCTGTTTTTAGGGATATGCCTCGTATTTCCTAATCTAGAAAATCACCAGTCATAATATGACGGGAGTGAATTTCTTCTCCATTTTTATTCCATCCCATTTGAGGAAACAAGAAACCCAACGATTAGAGTCCTATCGCAATTCGTGATTAAAAAAAAAAAAGGTGATATGAAGTCAAATGAATGCCATGGGCTGGATGTTCATTTATTTATTAATTTAATTTGGCCATTTATAGTATCCGTAATGATTGCGATTAAATTCCGATTTATGTTGAATCTATTGCACACAGCACAATGAATTAACTTTTTAGAAGCAAAAGGCTTAAAACAGTTTGTACCAGACGTTTGGATTTTATTCAAAAAGAATATTCATGTATTTCTTTTCAGCGAAACAAGCGAAAATAGTTATAAAAGGTCGACAAACAAGCAGTATGGTAATGCGCTTTTACTGCAACTAAATCAGGCACCTTTCCCAAACGAGCTAGGATGTTTTTATCGAAAGTATTCTGTGTGTTTCGTTTTTGAATTTGCTGCAATATTGTGTCTCTTGTATTGTTATTCTGAACTGATATTTTGAATTGAGATTTTTCGATTAAAAATTATGTTGCTTTTTTAATTTTAAATCAAAAGAAGAGGAAAAAATAAATATTTAAAATTAAAAAAATTGCATTGTATTTGAAACATAAAAAGGTAACTTTTCACTAAGTTTCGTAAAAAAATAATTTTTTTCTTGTGAAAAATAAAAGTAAAAACCAAAAAGTCGGTTTTTTTTTTATTTAAATTTTTCGCATAAATTTTGAGGTTATGTGAAAAAAGTGAAAACACAAAAGTTGTAGACCTTTTCATTACCCCAACACCTTCGCCATTTATTTTTTTTTCTTTTTCGATAGGACTCGTGGTTTTGCATGAAAACATGCGTTTTCTCCCCTCAAAATCCCCACCGACCGCAGATTAGACATAAATTATTTTTCCAATTAATTTTATTATATTTTCTTGTTTTTCTAATGGGTTTCGTCGTGTTCTGAATTTTTTTGATCTCAAACATTATTGACACTGGCCTACACTGTTAAAACAGATTTCTTAAAATTGAGGCAGAATCGCGTATTTTTGAGAACATTACTTACTCAAAATGGCTCCCAGGGAATTTGGTTAAGAATTGAAAAGCAACAGTTCTTACTTTTGAAACATACTCTTCTTAAAAAACGATTCACCATGTTCTCATTTTAAAAAAACCACTCTACACAGAAATAAGCACAGACGGTATCATTTCTGAGAATAGGGCTGTTTCAAAAATTAAAACATGTCAAATTGGTTTGAGAATACGAATGTCTCAAAAATAAGCACATGTTGTACCGTTCGTGAGTAGAGCGGTATTTCAAAAATGAGAACATGGGGAATCGGTTTTGAGAAGAGGGTATACTTCAAAAGTAAGGGTATATTTCAAACTCTTACTTTTCAATTCTAAGCCAAATTGTCTCGGAGTCATTTTGATAAGTGATGTTCACGAAAATAATCGAGTTTGTCTCAATTCTAAGAAACCTGTTTTAACAGTGAAATCGTTTTTAACGAGCAAAGCTCGGTTAAAGAGAGCAATATTTTTGTGATTCATAAAATTCCTATTGAGCTTGTTTTTTCTCGGACAAAATTCCTTCAACGTTCTGAAATCAACCGAAAGTTAGGGATGGGTCATGAATTCCGAGAAGAAGTGATGACGACTGCTTATTTCTTATTTGTGGAGTAGAAAAGCGTTTGAAAATTATATGAAAGCAACCGCTAATGTTAAAACTTCCGAGATATACGTCGGAAGATATTGTTTCTCAAATTCAAGAATTAATGTGAAGAACTTGAAGCTGAACAATCCTCAATGGCTTTTGATGAGCAGAAAAAGTTCAGATTTTTTCGAAGCCGGGAGTGAAAATGACTTTTTTGTCGGACCATGAGTATTCCTCGAAAGCAAAAACACAAGAAAGAGACAAATAAGATAGTTGAAAGCAAATTACCCGCTTCCTTGGTTCTCTACGGAAAAAGGCACACAACAAGCAGTAAGTACGGGTAAAATTTTAATGTTTTTAAACGAACTCGTTTTTTATGAGCACTCGATTACAGCTCGGTCCCTTTGCTCTAGTTATAAACGAGTGCGTCAGCATTTATTTACAACACGAACGCATAAAGGCTATATGCATGCAAAATAACTCATGCATTAAAGCATCATCGAACGAGAAAGAAGTAGTAACTACAAAGTAAAAGTAGGAGCAATTAAAAATAAAGTTTTGAATATTAAAACACACAGACGAGAAATAATAAATAACAATTAATATGAATATTCGTAACTCCAATAAACTATAGGGAGTACTGCAGCCACCGTCTAATGGCGGATGAAAAAGGTAAAACAAACGCATGCCGTAGCGTATAAAATGATAATAAGCCTAGTAATTTTTGTTTGTACGAATGATTTTTTTGTTTCATTCGTTTAAAACTAATATTTTAGGTCTTGTGGATATTCTGTTCCACGTAGAAAGAAATAAGAAATCAAGAAGCATTACTAAACGTTAGAAATTAATGCAAAACTAATGTTTGTTGTTCTAAAGCAGCCATTTCCACGATGTTGAATTCGATATTTATCATTTCTTGATAGAGTTACATTTTCATAACATTTAATACTAGATAATTTATTTATACAATACTATTGTTTATCAAAAGAGGAAAATGATATTTCTTTGGCTAGCACTAATTGCTTTAAATTTGTAGAGTTATTTCTCAAATTGCCAAATCGGTTAATTTTATTTTTTCCCCCGTTTTCTGTGTTTCTAATTTTTGAACAAAATGGTTTAATTCTGTCATGCTATGCAAATCATCAATAAACTTCTCACGGAAAAATGGTGGTAGTTTTCTTTTATTTTTGATTCATCTTCCATTATTTCCTTAAACTTATCGAATTCTATAACCTTTCTGCCTTTTATTCCACTCGTCATAAAAATGGTTTAACTGATAAGCGAAATTTCGCCAAAGTTCCTTGCTAGCACAACACTAAAACTATAACCCTAATCACATGTTTGGGAATCTCTTCAGCCAATAATGTAAGCAATAAAGTAAAGTTGGTGCACTATTTTAGCGATTAAAATTCTCAGCTTTTGTTTTTGCTAGTTCAAGTTCTAAGCGTTCTTCCTCAGTGAAAATTTTTCAATCCGTTCTCTGCGACAATATTTTCAAGAATATATTTTGCATACTGTCCATTCCAACTAAATGCTGCAGTAAAATTAAGGTCAGTTAAATGAATTATTTTTAAAATAGGTAGAGATGAAAGCCCTAATTCTTCAGCTAATTTTATTAAATCCTCCTTTTGAGCTTTAGATGAAATAAAAACCTCATACTTATATAAATTTGCACTAAACAGTAAAAATATTTACCTGGTGAAACACTTTATTCTCTTTCAAATAAAATGCTTCTAACAGAAGAGCATATTCGTCATTAATTTCATGCCGATGCGAAGTTTGTTAATCCATAGTTTACTTCTGTTTACAATTTCGCTATTTTCGACAATCAACGCACTTTTTAGGGGGGAAATAATGGAAACTGACATCATTTCGAAAAGCTCGAAAATGCCATTCAGGGATACAACAATTTCTGTTTCAGAAAGCAAATTTAGACGCATCGAATGATAAATTGCATGAACGAAATGCACATAACAAACTGCCTTTGTTTATCTAAAGAGATACACGTGGAAAGCAATGTTTTACCCTTTTCTTTAATTTTGTAACTCACCGCGAGGTAGCGTATTCGAGCGCTGGAGTTGCGAATAGATAAAATATGCAAAACACTTACATTAGCGATTAGCTGGCAAGACATAGTTCCCAAAAGATTGGAAGTGGATCAGAAAATTCTATCCCTCGTGGAGGGTGGATCCTCCCTCGATGGGAGCTGTTATTCGGAGTTTATTTTTGCGTCCAAATGAAAAGCGATTACAAATTAATGGAAGCCTTTATTTTTTCCGAGGGGATTAATTGAATTTGCATTCTGAAGAAAAGATCTGGAAACAAGGAGTGTGCCACTTCTTTGCTGGGAACGTTTTAATTTCGCTTAATGGAGCCACGCTCATCAGCAGAATCTTTGACTTGCTCTTTGGAAAATTAGAGAATGACATGTAAAGAAAGAGCACGACGATTTCATTCGGTGTACTTCGTGAAAGTGCTTCGATTTATTTCTCATTGCTATTATTCTAAAAAAGAATCTGACTTCGGAAACAACTAATGGGCCATTCCAGCAGACATTTTTTTCCAGCACGTGACAATTCTTTTCATTTCAAAACGTGTAATAAACAAAACATATTTGTCCAATAAATCAGAACCGTGTGTATAATTTGTTAGGAAAAAACATTCTCTTTTAAAATCTTTTAAGCATTTGAAATAAATTATAGGGCTGTTACGCACAAGGGAAACTGTCTGACTTTCCGTAGAGTGGCCCAGTATTTTTTTTTTTTTGAAACAAACAATAAAATTATTCGTAAGAAAGCAAAGAATGTATTTAAAAAGTTTGTTACAATAGATTCGGAATACATTGTGAATTCAAAATATTATGATTGAGAATTCTAGAACTGATGTCAAAAACTGTGTCCTACACGTGACAGGTAAACTATTTTAAAAACTAAAAAATCGCCCATCAAGGTATGACGGGGGGAAAATTGCTTCTTCATTTAAGTGAAGCAACTGCCTGTTTGAGGATATTTTTATCCTTGAAATTTCGGGTCACATAACTTTGGGCAATTGTTCCTTTAAGGCAAAATTAGCGAAGCACATAACTGTTTTTGGTGTCGACAAATAGGCAACAGTGCGAAAAAAATATCAAGAGTCTCAACTATTTTCTCATAAAAATATATACAAAACACAATAAACATTCTCAGTGTTACAGTAATTCATGTTAAAAATAACTTCATTGCTGGTGACGTCAGAGCGTTACTCGATCAGTGATTTTAGCTATTATATATATGAGGATGACAATTTAAAACATATTGAAGAAATATATTTGCTTAACAAGTAAAGCAAGTAAAGGATTTTCACTAGGTCAGCAAACTTTTATCCTTCAGTCCTAAGTAATTTGTTCATGTCCCGGCAAGGAAAGTGACACAACCTCTAAAAACAGTATAGGAGAAAATCAAGGTTTTACGCAATTGTGATTTTAAGTGATTTTGTCTCAAAAATTAAAATACGAGCAAAAAAACTATAACGTGATGCTTACTGGTTAGTTTTTGCTGTCTAAATAATTAATGCATACCTATTGGAAAATGTTTCTTCTAAATTATAAAGTTTTAATGATGTGTCACTATTGATTATATCGTTTTTATTCCACTACGCACCAGTTATGTAAGCTACACTCACTGCACAATGAATTAAAAACCTTTGAGAGAAACTTTTAGCCTTACTCGCACTGTGCAAGGGTCTGGAAGGAGTATCATGATATGAAATATGTTCTGCTGGCATGGAAGTGGCGCCTTGGTGTTCCTCGAGGGTAAACAAACAGCCATGCGATACCTAGATATACTGGTGGATTAAGTGCACCCGCAATGTTGCATTTTTATCCTGATGGCAACAGATACTTCATGGACGATAATGCAACTATACATCGTGCCAAAAGAAAATTGGTTCGCTGAGCATCGGTCTTGACTTCCAACACCGTCCCTATAGCCACCACATGGCCCGAATTTTAACCGCATAGAAAATGTGTGGGATATGGTGGAAAAAAGCATTTGACAACACTCTCCTCTTCCATCCAATTCACAAGACCTAAAAAGCTGCATAGCCATGGCGTTCTCTGAATATAAATGTTCTCCAGAAGCTTGTAAACTCGATGCTTAAACGAATCAGAGCAGATATGCATGCAAAAGGTTGTCCAATAATCTTAATCTAGGGGTTTCTAACTCATTGGCCAGTGAGTGTAACTTAGAGTGAGGTTTGAGGCGAAAAAGAGCATAAAATTTGGACTTGAAATCAACAGCTAGTACGTTTCTATCAAATTTTGAGTTGTGTCATTTTTTTTGCCGGGATGCGATACATGAAAATGAAAGGCATATTTAATCCAATTTTTCCTTTAAGGAATCTTTCTTTGTCGCGTGTAGAGTGTGGAATCATTCTAATGTTGTTTTCACATGTTCTTCTTTCTGAATAAAACTATACATTAACGATATTTATTAGTGTTATTACAGATATACACGCGCAAGCATATAGCATTTAAATCTATTGCTTTGTTTGGGTATGTTGTTGATTATTTTGTATAAAGTAAAATATCCAACTTCGAAGTAAAATTCGCAACTGAAAGTAGTATTTCATTTAAATGTTTGAATTTCGTTAAAACAAATGAGTTTCGCTTTTCGCTGATTGCTAAATTTTGTTGTTCAACCTACTTAGATAGAATGATCAATCCAATTAATATTTCTATACAACGAGAATAGCGTTACACGATAGATATGTGTGTTTGTTTCCTGTCTGGCTCCATTTCCGCAGTGAAGTAACTTTTAGGAGATTAACCAGTTTTTGAAAAAAAAACTCTGTTTTATTTTGAAAAAATCCAACAGATCACCATTCCCGTTTTTTATTCGTCAATGTGAAAAATTTTCGTTAAATTTTGCACAATTAAAAAATGTGACATTGTTTCTGAGTAAGATATTTTTTTACATGTACTATGGTCTCCATTAATTGAAATTAAGATGCATACATTATGAATTTGGGATTAAAAAAATGACAGTTTATTTTTAAATGGGAGTACTACTTTTTTAATTTTCCGATTATTACAATACATTATTTTCAATGTATAAGGTAGATATTGCTTAGAAATTTGCTAATTTAAAATCATCTACTCGTTAATATATTGCAACGCAACAAAAATTAACTTTAATGAACATTCTTAATAAGAATTAAAATATTGACTTGCTTACACATTTAGCTATTTAGAAACTCAAGTATAAGGCAAGAAAAGCTGGCAAAATCATTCTGGGAATATTGGGACCCGTACCATTTCTCCCGCTACGGAATATTTTGAAACATTTATCACATAATATGTTAAATTTATGTTTAGATTGATTATTAAACATAATTTAAAAGCATAATGCTTTCTGGTTTATTTATCATACGTTTATAGTATTTTTATTAAAAAAACCCCATGACTGAAAAAAATCTCAAACAAAGAAAAAATAAAAAGAAGAATTCGCGTTTTCTCTGTGGTATACAAAAAATAAATAAATAAATAAATAAAAATAAAATAAATAAATAAATAAATAAATAAATTAAAAAAAAAACTTTTCTGCTTTTAACGCTAACAATATTGTAGTGGGTGCAACAAATAAACTCAAGTAAGGGTCTGAAGCTACGCCTACTGGGGAAATTAGAAATTATTTTTAATATTTCCTTTAGGGATAAATGCAGATGTTTCATAACTAACATAATTCCATTTCTCTCGTCTCTATAATGAACACCATAATTGTAAAGGAGGGGTTCTCCTGATCTGAGCAGTTTTTTTGCTCCAGGGAAAAATTTAATCCCATATGAATTTCACACTAATTGGTGGATTTACTGCAAACAATATTTATCGGAGAGAACTTCTGACAGAGAACAGGAAAAAGGGGCTTTAATTAGTTTAAGGCTATTTCTGAGGATATCTTTTTCTCTCTCTCTTTTTAACATTTGCGAGCGCCTAAGAGACAATTTTATGCCTTTTTGTCTAAAAATGAAACCGTCGAAGACAGAAATTATGATTTCCCAACAAAAAATCAAAGAAGCTTACAAGATCCTGAATATAAATAAGAAGATAGAAAGATAGAAAATATAATCGTTTTAAAAAGAAGGGGTGGGGGGTGGGGGAGGGAGGAAAGTTACAAATGAAGGTAATAGCATATTCCGTACAATCACTTCTGACGAAAATATTAATTCTAAATGATTAATCATCTTAAATATTTACTTTCCTAATGCATATATTTTTTATTTTAGCATGCTGCAATTAAAAAGTAAACAATTTTTGTTATGGAAAAAAAAAATGAGGAGGTGACCTCCAAAAAGTGTTTAATCACAAACCTAGCAATTTTCAGTTCAGGAATTTTTTTTCTACAATACGCATTGCAAATAGGCAGAAAATGAACTTTCTCTAATATGTTTTAAATATTGTAATGAGATATTTTAGAATCTTTTTCGCAATAGCTAGTAGCGTTGAACAATATTATAAAAAAGTTCGCAAGGAAGAAGCACTTTTCTCTAAAACCTTTTTAATTACTTAACTCAGATTTCTGCTTCGGTTCTGTTGTGTTTCTGAAAATGTTTGAAGAAATAATTTAAACATGTCACCTTCGTTTAGAACAAGTGTTCGTAAAGTAACTTTTATGGTTGATTTTAAGCTATTTTTTTTCTGCAAGTTCAGATATTTTATTTGCATCCGAAAACTATTTCCCCTAATTGCTCTTCACTTGCATATTTGAAGTGTCACGAGGCATTTCCTTTTTTTCTGGGAACTTTTTGATGATTCCTTTTCGGTCTTTTTCTTCTAAAGGTTTTTTTTTCTTTAACTCGCTATTATTTTCTACGAAATTTTTCTCCCCTTTGTTATTTTTGGAAATGCACTGGTTATTCGTTTTTCTTTTTTTAATTTCCAGATCCAACATTTATTGAAGTCATTTGAATAATTTCATTTTGATGGATATTAAGGGGGCTGCTAATTTGCTCTATTCTCTCTAGATGCTGCGATTGCAAATTGTTTTCTACTGCTGTTGCATCTTGTCATAGGTAACACCGCGTATTATTATTTATATATGGGAAAGAGCTCTTGTAGAATAACTCAAAGTTTGCTATTGCAGATCGCTGCTTTGATCGAGTTTTTTGAGAAATCACGATTGCTTATTGCTTTCATTTGACTGTTTTGATGTGCTATGATTTTATTTTCCCGCCAGCACCCTCTGCAGCATCACCGTCGACCGGCTCCTCACGGTGCTGCTCCTATAGCGAAAATCGCCTCCAGGTTGCATCCATATCCTACACACAAGCGCATACATACACAACTACACACACACACACACGCACACACACACACACACATACACATACCCCGCCCCCACGCACACAAACACTCATACACACAACTACCAACACTCATGCCTGCACACAGACACAAACACACATACCTACACACACACATACCCCTACACGCAAACACACATACCCCCCACACACACAAACACACACACACTCGTGATTGCGAAAAACATAATTTGAATTCAAAAAACCAAAATTCATTTTTTTTTTTTTTTTTTTTTGCGATTGATTTGTGCTGTCCTCCGGTGGAAAATAACTCTTTGACGAAAGCAGACTGGAAAACAACTGATAATTTTGAGGGCTTTTTCGTTTCAATATACATTCTATTGATAACAAGTATACAATCATTTAAAGTCTTTGAGTTATGCTGGTTAAAATTGCGCCGCTGCAAATTTTTATTATGTTTGAGACAATGAGAGAAGGAAAGGGATGTAAGTGAGAAAATTAAAAATTTGGAGATAAACAGCACAAATGGTAGGTCTGTTTTGGGGCAAGAGATAGTACTAGTAGCCCTGGCAGGTGCTGTTATACAGCACGATTTAGAATAAAATTTCAATGAAATTTGAATATGTCCCCTTACACCTCTTTGCTTGCACTGCCTCATTTGACCTTCTAAAAAAACTAGAACGCCTTGTGCTGCGCAGCCCTGGAATGTTATGAAATAAGTTTTTCTGAGCTTCATTTCAAAAAAGAAAGTTAGCAGTATTGAATGCAGGTATTGAATCTTTTGCTCTTTGAATCTTTCAATGATTCTAAATCTACTTTTTGGAAGCTATTCCTGAAGTAGTTAAAATTGCACTCCTACGTTGTAATCTTATATTCTGTGTGATATTGTTTTTGATAGAAATCTTGTGGTGTCATGAAGTACAAAGGGGGAGCTTTCTAACATTTAGAAATTTTGTTTTTCTGCTTTAAAGTTTACACCATTTTCCTTGAAAATATTGATTTTTCTCCCCATTTCTAAAACAGCTCAAATTGACCCTATTTGGCTGGATAACTTTGGATCAGACAATAACTCATTTTAAATTTATTTAATAATTATTATTTCTTAGTTTTAGAGAAGTATACAATACTTTAGGAGTTTTTCTCGCCGTTTTATACCAACAAATATAAATAAAATAAATGAGTAAATAAATAAATAAAAACGCAATTAAAATATAATAAATAAAAAAAACTATTGAAATGTGAGTGGGTATATGCCAACAAATACAAATACAATCAATAAGTAAATAAATAAATAAATAAAAGCGAAAATGAAATAAAATAAAATAAAAAAATAAAAACTATTCAATTGTGTGTGGGGCAGTTTAAAGTAAAGAAATTATGACTGTAAGTTTCCCTGAATGGCAATACACAACAAACCATGAAGGAACAAACTATTATTCACGCAAATTCATTAGTGAGCCGTGCAAATAAACGCTCAGCTTCCCCCTCTTCTGACTACATCCATAGATTGATAATACCCGCTTTTTACTTTTCGATAGATCCAAAATCAATTTCAGTCCGACCCAACCGATCTGTAATCTTCTGTGAGCGAAGTGCGTGCTTTTAGAACGACCCGCAGCCAGCATATCTCTCGCCCTCTCTCCCCTCTACCACGGGCAGAAGTTTTCCCCGCTTGGAGGAAAGGGAGAGGCGGGCAGCAGGGCAGGTGGTCTCTCCAATGACTCAACACCTGACAGAATAGATGGAAACTTTTTGGGCCTGAAAACTTACTCGGCGCCCGGCGTTCTTTCCATTTCACCTTTTCCCCCTTTGCGGCTCCACAGTTAGTAATTAGTTTAGTTAGTAAGTTATTATTATTTTTTGTTGGAATTTGTAAATTATAAAACTCTTTTGGGAAAAAATAAAATAAGCAGATAAAATAATTATAGTAATAATGATGATGAAAATAATAATAATAACAATAATAATAATAATAATAATAATAATAATAATAATAATAATAATAATAATAATAATAAAACCAATGTGGTAGTTATTGTTGCTGCTGCTGCTGGTGCTGATGAGGAAGGTAATGATAATAATAATAATAATAATAATAATAATAATTGATGATGATGATGACGATAATAATAGTAGTAGTAATAATAATAGTAATAATAATAATAATAATGATATTAATAACAGCAAAGTAATAACAATAACAGTAACAATAATAATAATAATAATAATAAATAGTAGTAGTAATACTGATGATGATGATGATAAAAATAGCCTTTTAAAGCTTAAAATATATATACAACACAAATTCAAAATAATATAATATTTTTTACTTTTTGGAAAAAGTTTATTCTAACCAAATGTAAGTGCAAATTAGGTATTTAAATGAACGTACGTCCTTTCTTAGACCTTAAAGTGTACACTTCATTTCAAATATACTTAATTCAAAATAATCTTAGACAGAATATTCCAAAAGTTTATAGTGATGAGAGTTTACATTGAGTCAAAAAGTAGAATATTCAAATTAAAGGAGGGAAAACATTTTCAAAAGAAACAATATCAACACTTGAATCCGTCATTTTTTGCTGCATTCAATGCTTGAATCTTTTCACACACGGATACGGATTCTACCACCCATTTATATTCATCGCTTCTGACACTGTTTCCATACAATCTTCAACGAGTTCAATTTTGTTGGTGGGTACTCGGTCTTGAATAGCTTTCTTTAGATTTGACGGAAGCGCAAATTCTTGATCGTATTGAGATTGGTAGAGTTGCTTGACCAGTTCAATACCGAAATTCCTCTTTCTAAGTTTAAAATCTACAAGTTGATTTAGAGATGTGCCAAGGAGTAAAACCTTGCTAAGAGATAAAATGTGTCACTTCTGTTCCTCAGATGAAGTATCATGTAGTACCTATTATTGATAAATAGCGGAAGTCACTCATTGTTTTATTTTAAGATATATACAGCCGCCCATTCCAGCAGTCCTCACGTAAAGGATTTGACAGTTTAAGAAGAATCGACAAAGAAATACGAAAAAACTCCGAACATGAAATAATCAAGCTTTTTTTTACTCATCAGCTATTCACTTCTTAACAAGAAGTTCCGTCTAGAACTAAACGAGCCTACTTTCCCTTATACCCATACTACTTTCTAGTACCTGATCAATATTCTCAAAAATAGCTAAAATCGCAAATTGTTTCAAACATATTTTTTAATATTTTAAGCTGATTTCTAGGAATGAAACATTCCTCACTCATCTAAAAAATTAGATGCGTAAAAAATAAATAAATAAATAAACGAACAAATAAAATAGCAGCACCTTTTAAACAAAGCAGCTAGTACATTTTTTCCCATTAAAAAAATTCTTTAACAGCTTTCAAAACGAAAAAATAATAATTAAAATTAATAAGTTCATTAAAGTAAATACATCATATTAAAAAAAATCGTTTCTTTTTCCCCTGCTTCCAAAAATAATTATTTATATGAATTAATGCATTTACCAAAATAAATAAAAACAATAAAATGTCAACTTGAAGAAATAATTTTCACTGTCAAAAAAAAAAATCGTTTGCGCATATCTTTATGTAGCAACATTAATGACTTCGAGTTTATCTGCCGAAAACTGAATACCTAAATTAAAACTTTAGCGTGAAAATAAAAACAAGTCATATTAACAATAATTATTTCACAGTTAAAATCATACCTGCGGAGTCGGAGTCAGTCTCATTTTGGGATAAAGGAGTCGGAGTCGAATATCCAAGAATCGGAGGCAGTCATTTGTCCTCCGTGTATAAATTTTTGCCAAAGCTACGAAGTCAGAGTCGAAGTCGGGGAGTCGGAGTCCGACTAACTGTCGGGCACAGGAGTCGGAGTCGGAGTCAGGTGCCCCTAAATTCTCGGAGTCGGAGTCTGGAGTTTGACGTCAAGAGATATTTCCAACAAAATTTGTTTGAAGTAAATCCGCCTTCAAGTACGGAATCTGCATTGACTCCGTAGTTTTGTCTAGTTTCCCCGTAGACGCTAATGTTAAGGGATTTGAACTGTTCAAAATTGAACCGAAAATTGTTCAAATCAAAAAGATATTTTATAAATAAGTTTTTCATCAAAAGCTTTTTCCTACAAAGTTTGAAGCAAATTCGCCTCACAGTTCGGAATTGCCTTGCATTTCCCCGTAGACGCTAATGTTAAGTTTTTTTGAACTGTTCCAAATTGAACAAAAAATAATTCAAATCAAAAAGTAAAATGTGGGATTGAAATGTTCTTTTCAAGATCTTTCGAACAAAAAACAAAATTTGTTCGAATCGGACTACTCACTCAAAAGTTATTGGGGGGGGGGGGGGGGACAGACAGACAGACCGACAAACATTTTTCCCCCATCTCAATACCCTACTTTCTAATTTTTAATTATTCGATATTTATTTAATTTTCTTTTTTATTTTTGACTTTATTTTATTTTTCGTAATATTTTCAAGATGCATTAAGCCTTCTTTCATGCTTTTTTCGTCTTTCTCTGACTTTTACTGGGAAAGTAGACTAAAAACAAAAAGACGGAAATGCGATGTTTTCACAGAACCTGATAGTCTAAATTTTATTCACATAAAGATATAGCCCGACTACACCCGGAAAATTAACGAAAACCTCAATATCTAAAAATTTTAGATAGTTATAAACACCTAATTTTGATTTACTTTCATACAGTAAGAAAATGTAAAGTAAATCAAAGCAACATAATTTTAAATTCCGCTAAATACCTCCCTTTTCTACTTAAATAGGTTTGTTTTACTAAAGAGCATCACATTTAAATTCAATGACAAGAAAACCGAAGACTTGAATGAAAAACGTCGAGAAACAAACGAGCTGTTCCAACAATGTCTTAACTCCGACTAGCGCTCACTAATGGGGAAGCATAAGCTGATCTTTCTTCTGTTTCCTTTTGATAAAACAGTCATATGACATATAGTAAAGTAGGTTTTAAATAACTTTTGTAAAACTATCGGATTTTTTTTTGTCCGGTTTTGTTGGCCACCTGAACACAAGAACAACGAGAAAGAAAAAGTGCGAAGAACGCATGTACGACTTTTCCTCACACAAAAACAGCTACATCACTTTCATCACACAAAAAGCTGGCCTATCAGAATTTCAAAGCCCTCGCATAAAAAGTTCTCATTTCGAAAGGAAATTTTATGTCATAAACAAGCATAGTTTCAAAATTGAAATAATCAGATTTTTGTTCCAAAAACATGTTCTGTATTTGTATGTAACTTGCATAGGATTCATTACCACATTTCATAAAGTTTTATATAAAAAAAACGTTACAGTGCACCGCAAATATAGCGCTTACATAAAATTTAATTGTGTACTTTAGATTTCTATTACAAGGAAAGAGTTTTCATTTAAAGTTTAAACAAACAAAGATCTTGCAATATATCACCCCCTTTTACCGTTTTAAGACCAGCAAAATCACATTAGATGTGACATCAAAAGTTCGTTTAATTCTTGGAAAGAGTCTAAGGTTGTTACTGTTTTTGTTCTGCGCCAATTAGAATAGTATATGAACAAACCTCACTGAAACAGTCATGACTAAATGATCGTCCCCCCTCCCCAATCGAGCTTCTAGGCTTCAAACTATTTCAAATCTCTCGTTTGCTTTCAGTTTCAGTCTTAAAATAGTCACCATTTATGTTGTAGTTTACTATTTAGCCAATTTTTCAGTTTCGCATTGAAATTCTAGTGAAAATTTAGTTGTTGTAGCTTTTTCTTTAATTTTGTAAGCTCACTTACAAAACAAGAAGTACCGCCGAAAGTTAAATGAGCCTACTTTCCCTGGTAATATTTCGAACCTGGTAAATATTCGACATACTGTAAACAATATCATAGAAAAAAGGTTACTTTTAAGTGTCATGTAAGAAAAGTAGTTTGAATCCATCGAAGTAACATACAGTAGACTTTTATTTTACACGGATTTGATGGTACACTATAAAAAAATTCCGAAACGTTACTGAGTATTACCGTGTAACGTCTCTGGATTTAAATGGTTTTTATATACTTCTTGGTAAAATCAAGTATCATTGTCAAAAGGTCTCACGAATGCATACTTCTCACTGCTGTGAAAAATATTTTTAGCTCCCAGTTTAAAGATTAACTGAGCGTACTTATAAAGTGTATTGGTTTCGCTCGATTGCAACCCGGCCTGACTGATTAAGTTCCAAAAGGGAGCAAATGAATCTATGCACTACGTAGCTTTGCAAGAATTACAGGCGAGTAAATTTCGTGGTGCTTATTTGTAATTCCGTCTTAGTTTTGACCATATTTGGAATTCTGCTTTTGGCACTCTATTGATAAATCAGTTAGGTGCTAAGCTATTTTATTATACCTACCTAAGTTTATTCTAGATTTTCAGAGACGCGACTGGCTTTAAACGGGAGGATTTCTGAATATTTCAGGAGACTTCCAAGATAATTTCAGGAAGGTAACTGAATTTTAGCGGAAAACTTTCTTGGTTTTTGCAGGATATGTTACTGGCAGAAATTGGGCACATCAGATGCTCATTATTGCCTAGGAACGTTTCTGAATTGTTTTTACAGTGTACGTGGTTTATGATTTGACACCTTTATTTTATTTTACGCGGATTAGTTTCGAATTTACGCAAATGCGGTATTGCAAACTTATAAATTTTCACCTCTATCAAAATACACACTCCTGAGATTGCAGGTAGCATGTAATAAACTAGGAGTGCTAATAAACGTGTTTGAGTCACTGGAGACTTTTTTTTGCGATTGGTTGCAGAGCTCTTTTCAGAAGTAAAGTTACTAAACTCACACAACTAAGAACTTTTGTAACTGACAAAGAAGAACGAAACCAGCAAGGATACCGAAATGGATGACATACAACCAAAAGCTTTCACATTCAAGATTTTGAGCCACTCCTTAATGACGGCAAACGATCTTTCCGATTTGTTAGCCAAGGAGAATCCCCTCACGGAAATGACGTGAGTGATCATGGATGCGTTAATGCCCCACCAAGAACTCGTGAAAAATAATTAATGAACGCCGAAAGTATATCATAACTAGCCCTTTTTAAAATTAATACTACAAGTTGATTCGTGTTTTCTTTATACAGGTTATGCATATATAATTATATCTCGGAATTAGTACACATCAAACTTATTATATATATTTATCTATCACTAGAATGAAGTAATTTTTTCATCTATGGAACCCCCTATTTTAACACTATTATTAAGTCTTAATTTAAGCGGTTTTGTTTAGCGTGGAATTTCCGTGGAACGTAGACCCCTCGTAAAACGAGAGTCTACATTATCTCCATTGTTTGTTGCATTGTCCCTAAACTGTTAGAAAAGCTTCAAAGACTCGTTTTTAATCCTACATTATCCTGTTAATTAGCATTCCTTTTAGCAGTAGAAGTATTTTTTTTTTTTTTTTTTTTTTTGAGAACGACACTAACTGAGTTTATGTATTAAATTTCAATAAGATAACAGTGGGACACCATTAATTCCTGTTTCACTGCTCCTATGATACTTTTATAACCATAGTGGAGTACATAGTTATACTTTGCATTAAATTTAATTACAACTGGCCTGCTGATGCCCCTTAAAACAAGTTTGAAAGCCTTGCACCATCCAAATAAGGATCCTTGAATGAAATTATAGCTATATAGCACAATAGTATCACAAAAATTTTCCATTTCGTGCTTAAATAATAAATGATATTTATTCACGTTTCATAATTTCAACATGCCTCGAAAAGCATAAGTCAGATAAGCTATTCTGGAGATTTTCTGAAACAAACAGGAAAGAAGCTATTGTATTGGGAACAGACAAAATACAGTGAAAACATTCCATCCTTATCAAAGGCTACACTTTAAGCCAATATTAAATGAAAATTTAAACCAGTTAACTAATAAGAAATCATAAACCATTCTATCTCAGTCACATGCAAATTCGTGGTAGATGTCACTGCTGGGTTTCAAGACGACAAGACATTTACCATGCCAAAAGCAGTTGCTCAAACCAAAACCAAACGGCAACAATCATTAAGATTTTTCCACGTAAATTAACATTTGCTGATTCAAAAAATATGGTCTCACTGTTCCCACTTACCAGGGAAACGGTGAGATAAAATTGCATTTCGTTTATACAGTAGAACCTCTAAATAAGGGACACTAATCGAAAAAGATATTATGTCCCTTAAATAGAGGTGTCCCTTCTTCGGAGGTATTTTAGTTTATTCATTGTTAACTCAGTATAGTTTTGTTAGGAACTTAAGCTATTAACATTTAAGATAAAATACTTTTCTTTTTTCATACACAATTGAATAATATTCGCACTTACTGTTTGACCACGGATTGTATGTAATTCGGCAATCTGCCGATTTACATCTGATTGAATCTAGCCGGGGAGAAGGGAAAATAACGATGGGATTTTGATGCACGCGTTTTATAATGTCACTAGTGCCTTATTCATTTATCGCATTCTCTAAAATAAAATAAGGGGAAGCAAAACTAGTTTCCATGGAAACAACAAAAACAAAATTAAACATTTTCATTTCGTTCAGGAACGTAAAAGCAAAATGGTAAGCTCAAAACTTGGTTGTGAATAAATAAATCAATTAATTTTTGCCTTAATAATATGGATCGAATGTACTTTAGATTTAAAAATGCTGCTGTGAGCAAATTTTCATTTTTACAAAACTAAGCCGAAGTAATAGAGAAGCAAAAGTGCATATCTGAAACAAACCAACTAACAGCCCTATTCGGAACTATAGCGCTCGAATACGCTACCTTGCGGTGATTTACAAAACTGCCGATGGAACTAAAACATTGCCACGTTGCGTTCCACGTGTGTCTGTTGACGTAAACACAGGCAGTTTGTTCTGAGTATTTATTAATGCAATCGATGTGTCTTAGTTTGCTTTCAGCTACAGAAATTAATTTGTCTTTTAGTAGTATTCTCGAGCTTCTCAAAATAATGTTAGTTTTCCTTATTTCTTTCAAAAAAGTATTAAATGGTGGAAGCGTAAACAAGAAAACTCTGGATTAACAAAATTGGATAACGTTATACCAGGTAAAATTTTTTATTGTTTTGTATGAATTTGTAAGAATATGAGTTTTTTTAATCTTAAATTAATTTAACCAATCATATTTTACAGCAGCATTTAGTTGGAATGGACAGTATGCTAAATATTTTCTTGAATTTATTGTCGTAGAACAAAATGAAAAATGTTTAACCGAGAAAGAATTTACTTTATTCCTTTTGTTCTCAGCTGAAAGGTTTCGCAAAATTTGTTTAGGGTTATAGTTTTAGTATTGTGCGAGCAAAGTAACCTTGGCGAGATTTCGCGTTTTTAGTTAAACCATTTTTAATTTTTATCATGAGTGGAATAAAATGATAGTAAGATTACAGAATTCGATAAGTAAAAAGAAATAATGGTCAATCAACTGAAAAGAAAACTACCACCATATATAAACTGTGAGTACACATTTTATTTATTTTGTTCTGAGTGAATTTGAATAAATATCAGTTTTTCAATTCGATGAAAAAAAAAACGAACTTAACAACATTGACTGGACACTTTTCCTTAACCTAATTCCACATAAATGATTTAAATAACCTTTGTTACTACAGTATCCTACTGAAATAGACAGTATGCAAATAAATTTTCTTGAAAATATTTAATGCAGTACAGATTGAAAAATCAGAAAGAACGTTAAGAAGTTGAACAATAAAAAATAAAAGTTCGCCAAAAATCTGTTTATAGGGTTATGGTTTTAAAATTGTGTGAAAGAATAATGTATCTTGACAAGATTTCGCATATCAGGTAAATCATTTCCATGACGAATGAGTTAAATGCATGATTTCTTTGGATATCCAATCATATAGTCATAGAAATAAATTATCTAGTGTTAAACGTTACTCTTGACAGTCTGCCACGTATGTGCACTATGTGACAAAAATGTCAACAAATGCCGGAAATGTCACGAAACTGAACTTAATATGTACTAATGTATAGAAAAAACGGTACAAAATGAAAATGCCGTTCGAAGCGAACCAAAAATGTGTGAATTCCGAATTCAACATCGTGAAAATGGCTGCTTCAGAACAACTTACTGTGTGTTCTGCATTAATTGTTTACTTTCGTAATACTTTTTGGTTTCTAATCTCTTTCTATATGGGTCAGAATAACCAAAAGACTTTGAAAAATCTTTTCAAATGAATAAAGCGAAAAAATCATACATAACAACAAAAATCACAACACTTTTAGCATTTTCTTCGTTACCACATGCGTTTGTTTTAGTTTTTAAGTCGGCCATTGGACAGTGACTGCAGTGCCCCCTATATTTCGTTGGAGTTGCGAATAAACTAATAGATACGTCCATTTCCGCCTATAAACCGGATATTAGCCTTTCCATGCAATAGATGGTCAGACAATTATGATTTTTTAAAAGTCTTTATTATTTTATTAACTATGATTAAGTCAAAAATTTAATAAGTTTAAAGTTTTGCAGCGTAAAGCAATTATTTTATTGTAATTATTAATTCATTGCATGAATTTGCTTCATGTCATGTAATTTACAATGCAAGACATTCTGAATTACCATTAGTTCTAACATTTCAATTTTTACATTAAAAGCTAGTCAGTTTCTGTGCCCTCTCCTTTGGCCCTAAGCCTATTCGCAACTCCAGAGCTCGAATATGCTACCTTGCGGTGATTTACAAAACTGCCGGAAAAACTAAAACATTGCGTTCCAAGTGTTCATTTTGGGCAAAACAAACAGTTTGTTATGTGTATTTTTTTTTTATTTGCGTAATTCATCATTTGGAATCGTCATCCGCAACAGCGTAACATCAAAAATATCTGATATAAACTGTGAGTACACATTTTATTTATCTTGTTCTGGGTGAATTTGAATAAATATCAGTTTTTCAATTCGATGAAAAGCTAGTATGTTGTGGCCATCACGAAACTTTCTTCTATATTTTTCCTTTTTCTGATCCCTCCCCATGCTTGACGAGGAAACAATATTCCTAACAAAAACAAAATTACACATGCAAAAACTTGACGACCATCCCAATTCGGAACTCCAGCGCTCGAATACGCTACCTTGCTGCCAAACTGCACAAAAAATAGTTCAAATCAAAAAGTAAAACGTGGGATTAAAATGTTCTTTTCCAGATCTTTCGAACAAAAAACAAAATTTGTTTGAATCGGACTATTCACTCAGAAGCGATTTGGGCGGGAGGGGGGGGGGCATACAAACAGACTGATAGAGAGACAGAACGACAGACCCACATTTTCCCCATATCAAAACCCTATATACCGATTTTTCGATACATTTGTAATGGTATTATTTATTTTTGATATTTTATATGTTTTTGTCGATAGTTTTTGAATGCATTAAGCCTTCTTTCATACTTTTCTCTTCTTTCTTTCACTTTTACGGGAAAGTAGGCAAAAAAGATGTAGTTCTCGAGTTTAAAGTTTCTGTATGAAAAACACATCAATAGCTTATAGTTTGAAAGGAAGAACTTGTGAGTTAGTTTTCGTATTAACAAACAATTTCCGCTTAGTTTTCTTCATGTATTTATAGAAAGTTATAACATGTTTTCAGATAATTATCTCAACTAGGAAAAATACAGCCTGAAAATTTTGGTGCGAAAAATACAAAATCTAACACCTAATAGTGAGAAAAAAATGGTTTCGTTTTCATAAAAACTAATAGTTTTCAGTTTTCTTTATGTTTAGAAAGCTGTGATAGTGTGTTTTAAAATAATTTAAACAACTGCTAAAAAAATACATTGTATATGACCTGGAGCTGAAGCAAACTGAGACAAAGGTAATCTGAAATCAATGTCGTGTAAGAGAAAATAGTTGAATCGTCGAGTCTGAAAACCAGTTATGTTCATTTTTTAAATTTTTTTTAACCAAACTGAGATTATGTCACTCTCCAGTTTAATTGACATGGACACACCTTTGAACCTCAAAAGAAGTCATATCTACTCACCAGTTATAGAAAATATTAAGCAGTAAAATCTCTAGCACGAAAACATGCCATATTCTGGCGATGGCCTGTTCACAAACTAAACTCGGACTCATACCGGATTTACGCTCCTCAACAATGTAGGGGAATGTGAGGCAAAGTGAAATGGTTAATATGACTGAGGTTTTTGAAAATGAAGAAATTGGAAATTCATTTTGAACATTATAGTACATAAAGAAAAAACATTCTATTTTATAATAAAACTTACATTGAAACAGTATTTTTAATTTTTGGCAGTAAATTTGCTCCTTCAAAAAAAAAAAAAGTTGAAAATTTTTACTTTTTTTTCCATGAAGCAAAGTGAAAAATGAAATATTTTTCTAATGAAATATTTTCTATTTAATTAAAGAAAATATTTTTGATTAAATGAATGAGTGAATAAAAGGTTTAATGAGTAAATGAAAAGATACTGATACAATAAACGTTAATTATTTAATTGATACATGAAGAAAAATAAATGAACAAGTAAAAGAGTGAATGAATAAGAAAAAAGGTGAATGAATGAATAAATCAGTAAATTGCTAAATGCAGGAATGTAAATGAATGAATTAATAAATGAGGCAGTGAGAAACAAAGGTATGTAGGTGGACATTTTCAAGTTTTGAGTAACACGCGTTTAACGATAACATAATAGGCAGGTTTTCACTGAATTTTTTTTCTAAATCGTGCAGTACGGCAGCACCTACCAGGGATACTAGTACTATTTCTTACCTCAAGACAGAGGATGGGATCACCTACCATTTGTACTGGTTATCTCCAAATTTTTAATTTTACCACTTACATCCATTTGCTTCTCACTGCCTCAAATGAATACGTAAGTGATTTGCCCCATCCACTTTGCCCGCATGCATTGATTGATTGTAAAAAATATTTAAAATACAAATAAGCTTAATGTTAACTAAATGCATATTTCACAGAGTATTAGAATGTCTCAATTAATATTTAAAACACTCATAACTAGAACTTTATAATTTTATAATAACGAAGATAATTTTTGACTTGTATTACAATATGTGTATCAATTTTTAAAAATTGCCTGTATTATCATATGTTTTAATTTTCAGAGGTATTTTTTTACTGACTGAAGCAGATTACATGTGCTACTATATAGCTAAAATATTACCAAGTAGGTGGCGCTAAAAGCACAGTACCTATTCCACCCTTTCACTTTGCCCTGCTATTTCACTTTGCCCCCCGTTCTCCTACCACACCGATATGATCATCAAACACATCACAGAGGCTCTCTGTAAAGGAGATGACAACAAATATGATTCTTGATTTCAAAAGCTGGTGTACCAAGGTTTTTAAGAAAACTGTATTATCAAAATGCTCACACGGAAAAACAAGAAAAGAAATAAGGAATTTCTTTGTCCAATTACTAGTTTTCTTTACTAATAATAAAGCTGAAAGTCTCTCTGTCCGGAGGATGTCTGGATGTCTGTAGGATGTCTTTGACGCGCATCGCCTAAACCGTTCTGCCGATTTTCATGAAATTTGGCACAAAGTTAGTATGTAGCATGGGGGTGTGCACCTCGAAGCGATTTTTCGAAAATTCGATGTGGTTCTTTTTCTATTCCAATTTTAAGAAAAAAAATATCATAAGATGGACGTGTAAATTACGAAATTATCATAACGTGGAACCGAAACATGGGCACAAGCCAATTGGCGAGATACGAAATTATCATAACGTGGAACCGTAAGATGGGTACAAGCCAACTGGCGAGAAAATTCACCATACATTATTTGTAAATATACAGGCGAACCAAAAGACCTTTTTATTTTTCTATTACGGGAAAAGCCGTGCGGGTATCACTAGTACTTTTATTAGTTTAAAACCTGGAGACATTGAAGTATCTCGATTCATTAGTAGTTTAAGCAAACTAATGTTTGTTTTGTCAAAAAAGCACCCTGAAACTGGCCTCATTGCCAGTAAAGGAAACATATTCTCTTGCCATGGATCTCAAGAAAATTGTTACATTTCGAGGCAGTGAGACGCAAAGGAATGCAAGTGAACTATTTTAAGTTTCGAGTAAAATGCGTTTAAAGATCAGATCCTAGGTAGGCTTTAATTGAATTTTTTTATCTAAATCGTGCAGTACGGCAGCACCTACCAGGGCTACTATTACAATCTCTTGCCCCAAGACAAAGGAGAATTTCACCTACCATTTGTACTGGTTATCTCCAAATTTTTAATTTTACCACTTGCATCCCTTTGCTTCTCACTACCTTATTTAGAAAGTGTTCAAATGCATAACAAGTGATCTTTGGTCTGTTTTAAAAAATATATATATCCGACAAAACACAAATTGTGGTGATCCAGAAGAGAATTTATAAGCTTATAGATTTAATTTATCTTTTAAAATTTATTGTTTACTGATGGTACTATTATAGTGGCAGAAATATCTATATCCATTTCATTTGTGGTATATAATACTAAATTTTATTGCAAGGTTTGAATGAAGAATATTATTGAATACTTCCCAAATATTTTCCCTTGTAAAAGTAATGAAAAGTATGTTCCGATGTTTTTATCCGAAAACATTGCATCCCCAATTTTTAATAATTTTTAAAAAATAAACAAAAAGTGTTATAATCTCATAGAACTAATGGAATCTTAGGTAAAAAAAAATATTCTATTGTTAAAAACTTATTAAAATAGCTCGATATGTCAAATGAATATTGAATTATTTAGTTTTTGTCTCTCCTGCAAAACTAACTTTGATTGAGGTGACTGGTTTTTCAAACTCATCGATTCAGTTGAATCATGAGAAAAACTTCTCCAAAACTTTAACCGCCTTCATAACTTTATCTATACGGAAATATAGGTTTCAAAGCAGTGAAGAACTGCTTGTATAAATGTCAAAAATGTGCTGAAGTGGTAAAATCATCAGTCACGACAATTCACAGCACCTCATTTTACCAGTTTGGTTCGATACAGAAAACACCGTTTTGCATCTCATCGTTTTTATTCACCGCTCTAAAGACTGCTCCAGAGTTTTAATATGTATGCGTAATAATCGTTCCTCTATATTCCCCCACGCAAAGAAGTAGATAGCCAAAGGTCCGTCGAAACCAACGCCACTGATGATTTTCAACAGGCGCTTTCTCTCCCCCCTCCGAAGTAATAACAACTTCGAACGAATGGAACAACACGTGAGATCGAACATCCACCGCCCGCCGACTTCTCCTCCCCCGCGCCTCACCCACACGCCGCCGCTTCCAAAAGTTTACTTTCTATAAAAGCGCTCCCTCGAACTACTGCCGTTACACCCCGTAATTGCGAGTCGACTGTTCCGCCATCCCCGTGCGACCCTCGCGGATCGATCACAGACTCTGTGCGCATGCGCTCGACCCAAGAGTTGTTCTCTCTCAGTTCCAGGACTCTTGCTCTCGTCTCTCTCTTTCTCCCAAAAGTTCTGAGCTAGTTTGTGAAAACCAGTATCGGAACCCCCGAACTAGCAGAGAAACCCGTACATCGGTTTTCTCAGCAGCAACACCTCTCAGAAAAAAAGCCGACTTTACAGATGACGTCGACAACCTGAGTCCAGCCAAGTTGGAGAGAAGTATTTGAACGCGACGATGTTCTTCTTCTCAGGCGTTGCCACTTTCTCGAGCTGAAACTTTGTGTCCTTCTTTCGCCCATTGTTCACAGGTAGGTGATGCAGCCGAGTTTTCAACTCTTTCTTCCAAAGTATAACCCGCCTCATTAGTAACTTATTCTTTTACAGTAACTTTTGGGCAAAGACATGAAGTCATAATTACTTGATGTTTTTTATTTACCTGATTAATAATTTATGTATGAATTTATGTAAATGTGTGTATATATATATACATATATATGTGTGTGTATTTTCGTGTGTTTAACACTCAAATTAGTTGTGTTATCTTGTATATTTTTTTAATAGAGGATTGCATTTCTATACTTTATTTTGCTTCAAGAGAAAAAAAAAGTCTGTTTTTTTGTGGGGGGGGGGGGAGGAGGGGGTAAAATGATGGTCAAACATTTTTCAGTGTAAAATAGCTCTGTAAAAAGTGTTCATAAGTTTTCCACCGTGCTTCTTTTTTGTTATTTCTTTTTTAATTAAATTCTATATCATGTTTGTAACTTTTTTTTTTATAAACCCTGTTTGCCTGTTCCCCAAACAGAATATTCTCGGACAAGATATTGTGTCAGAATTTAAATGAAATAAATCATTAGTAGAACAGAAGTGTCAACGAGGATTTATTCTAGAAATTGCGTATCAAAAATATGTTTTAAAACTAATTTAAACTTAAATACCGTGTCAACTTTTCCATGTAAATAAAAATGTTCTACTTTTTACTTTTTAAGTTAATACCTGCATGCATATCACCCCTCAGCACAATACATAAACATACAAGCTAATAGTTTTTTTGCATCAGCTAGTTGAAGTTAAACGATAGATTAATGATGGTTTTTGTATTAACTAAAAAACTAGCTTTAAGAGCACAGAAACACAAAACAGATTTTTTGGAACATAGAAAAAACAGTACCTTCAGGAATAAATCTATCGATTTATTTTGAACTATTGTAATCCTAAGTACTCCAGTTTATGGCGATAAACAACTTTTTTAGTAAATGTTTTTTGTTATGAGTTAAAAAGAAATAGCTAATTAATAATTGCACGAGGGGTGATAAATTGTCTCTTTCTGAGATGAAATAAAATCCGATCGTCTCTTAAATAATCAACATTACTTAAAGCTCCTTAGAGGTTTAACAGCTTTTTTTTTATTTAAAATGTAGATTCTTTGCAACAACGAAACATGGGTAAGTAATATTTTTGCAAGTTTATCCTTTATTGACGCTGCTTAGTTTTTTTTTTCACCAAAAGTAAGCGTTTCAATTCCTAAGATTTTGGAGTCTTGAATTACATATTAAATACAAAATAATATTTGCGTTTATTTAGGCTTATGATATTATTTTCTTTTATCTTCCTGATAAACTTTACTGTCAATGCGCATAGTATATATTAATAAGTTCATGAAACACTGTTATCTGAATCATTGAATATAAAAAATAAGAATAAACAAATAATCATCAATGAGCATTTGAAGTAAGAAGGATTTTCAAGTCCTAATTGTTTTAAAAATAATTTTAAGAATTATATCCACTCATATTTAACTGATTAGAATTAACAGGAAATTAAAGGGTTCATTAAATGTCTAACGAATTTCCTCCTCAGTTAAATTCACATTGAAAAAAATTTAAGCTAACATAACAGTAATGTTTAATCGGTTTTATATGATGCATATAGACCATAATACAGATAGATATACCTTTTAATATCAGAATGGTGTTACAAAATTCACCATAATGAGTAGTTATTACTAGTATTTATTTATTTTACCTTTTTACTGACAATCGTAATGCTAAGTGTTTTGAAGGCGAAATTTTAAACCACGTGTTATATTATTTTTTATTTCTAAATAAAGTTTTAATTAAAGATGTAAGAGGATCCATTAACACTGAAAGATGTAATCTCAAAAAACCTTGGTTATGAAAAACTGTTAATCTTTTTTAGTATCAAAGGCTTTCCAAACTTTTCCTATTCGCGGTACCCTTTGAAGAATTAGAATTTCTTCCCGGCACCATATTCTATCTCTGCTATGTATACATATTGAAACCATGGACACTTCGTTGCACCCTTCGTCTCACCTTGTGGCTCCCCAGAGTCGCGGCACACACTTTCGGAACCCATGAACTATATGTAAAATTTTCAATTTATTCTCGATTTACATCAAATTACACAAAACGTGTATGTCTGACAAGAATCATCACAACAAATCCAATGTGCAGACTTAAAGAAATAAATGTGATATACCTGGAATGGACGAAATGTGTTCCCCATAGTTGAGATAATGTGCTAGCAAACAGTGGGGACAAAGCGCGATTCTAAAGTTGGCTTCTCCCACCATAGAGTGTTCGAACGGAAAGACAAACTCTACAGTGACTTGGAAGACGGAGCCAGCACTCGTTTCAGCCGCTGTTCATTTAGAACTCGTTCATCCAAGTGCTTCGATTCAGAGGACGGATGTGGTAGAAGTTTTCATTGTTAAGACAAGGAATAGAAGTTTTCGTTGTTAGTTGAAGGGATATTTTTGGAGAAACTTAAGTTAACAGGCAAGGGAATTAGGCAGGCTACAGTTTTGAAGTGAACCCACCAGAATAGCGGGTTACGATTTACTGAGAAATTTTCGGGGAAAAGTGTAACTTACTGAAATATGAAATCTTACCTTCATGCATTTAGTATTTTTTTAAAGTCATTTGTAATGGAATTAAGACGTAAATTAAAGTAACGATTTCCACTGAAAAATTAAACTCTATAAATATTTATTGTTAGTAGAAATATTTTGCATTGAAGTTTCTTTCATTTGCTAGCTAGTACATTCTGTTCAAATTGCTTTACGTTTTACCTCATCATTTATTCTACCAATATTTTTTTAATGAAAGTGTGGACAATTGAGCAATATATTGTTTCATTTTTCAGGTTTGGTAGTTTTAGCTCATGTAATACTTTCTTGGTATCATTATGAATTTGAGTTAGAGAACTGTAAGATTCCTACTTCACAATATTTTTTTCATTCTTAATGCATCTAAATTTTGCTTGATTTCTCTGCAATTCGGCAAATTAATAAATCTTTTACTCCTATGACCTTCTTTGGAAGACTTTTTAAAATTTTACATGCTGTACTATCTGCGAAAGTTTACGCTCTATTATAATAACATTAATTGCTGATTTTTTTATCCAGTTAGTAGAAAATTAATGAATATATTAATTACTTAATTATAATTAATATAATAATAGTTTTAATATAACTTGGCCAAGATATTATTTATAATTACTATAACGCGTTATTTACGAGGGCAAATCAAAAAGTCTTTGCGCCTATTTTTTTTTAGCTAAAATATGGCTTTGAATACAAAGCAAACATATACATTCCCAACAGTGACAGTTCCTTGAACCGTACCAGCTATATTTGCTTTTTGCCTGGAAGAGCAGAGCTGCTATCAGTCATTTAAGATGACGGTTGTTCTTCAGACGTCCCCATCTTATGAGCAGCGAAGTGTTATTTGTTTTGTACGGAACAAGGAACAAAAGCCCATAGCAATTCACAGGGAAATGCACCTTCAGTCCAGACCTTCCCCTTAGTGATTTTTACAATTTCCGTCCACTGAAGAATTTTCTAGCAGGACAGAAGCCAAGAACGCGGTTCGACGGTGATTTCACAGGCAGCCGGAAGAATTCTATGGCAGGGGGATCTCTAATTTAGTGCTGCAATGGGACAACTGTCTGAACCGGTGTGGTGACTATGTGGAGAAATAGTGTAAGTGGCATAGTTTACTGTACATATTTTTAAATACCTGCAAGTATCTTTTTTTGGTAAATAAAAATTAGGCGTAAAGACTTTTTGATTTGCACTCGTAAAATATTATCATAATTATAGTATATTAAATAAGTTATAGGATAAGATAATTAAATTGATATTAGATTATTAAAGTAATAAACTATCAGTTTATTAATAAATTAAATAGAAAAGCAAATTTTCACTTTCCATAAAGTTGCGCAATAAACTACCATTTTGTGCTCAATTTTTTTTAATTGTTAGATTTTGCTTCAAAACTTCCAAAACAGGCTCAAAACAAGGGGAAAAAACGATTGTTCTCTTGCGTCAAAAAAATGTAGTCAAACCATACAGCTTTTTTTCTTTTCTTTTTTTAAGTTTTCTTTTTGTTTTTTGGCAGCATTAATTTTACTTTTCGAAGAAGATATCAGCATGATTCCGTTCGTGCCATACCGAGCAGGCGTACTAACGAAACCATTACACCATAACTTCTTTATAACGGAACTCATAAATGATTAGGGCCTCCTAAAAGAAATGTCAAGTTCTTGCAAAAGCCGTACGTCAATGCTCATAGCGATATTGGCAACTTCCTCCAACGTAAGCGTCCCGCACCCCCTCCTCGCACCGGAGCGAACCAATCGGCGAATGCCAACGGGAACACAACGTTCTCTTTTTGTTGTTGGCGCTTTTTTATTTGTTCCATCTCTTTCGGTGACGGGAGGAGGAAAACCGCTTCGGAAAGATATCTTCCAAAGGGGAGTGGGAGAGGGGGAAGAGTTAGAGATTCGGAAAAGAAAATCGTGTGCGGGGTGGAGTGGAGGGAGCTTAAATAATCGATGGTACGGGGGGCCGCTAAACATTGCGCGGCGATTTTGTTTTTCTTCTTTTTTTTTTCCTTCGTCGAAAGTTGGCGTTACTGTTAGTATTTAAAGTTTTCATGCTTCCACTAAATATGCATCCGCATAGGTACCTGAAATAAAAGTCCTCACGAAAAAGAGACCCTTTAAGAGTCCAAACTTTAACCATTTGCACAACTTGCCGTAGCTTTTGACGCAAAACTTTTCATACTGCTGTTTCTTCTATGACACTCACTGCTTGTGGAACATTTTATTTATTTATTTATTTATTTATTGTCCACGTGCTAAACATTAAAGACTATTTCTTAAGTAACTTTCTCTGTTTTAAGAGCTACCGATTCCGCTTTATAATTGTTGCCAGATTCAAAAAGTGAATATTAAAAATTATAAAGTTAGCAAACTGATATAAAGGCTGGACTAAGAAAACATAGATTTGTGGATTTTGGACACATGAAATTTTCAATTAACGCAGGTTTTTGAAGCTTTTCTTGATTCAAGTCAAGTCTGTTTTAAAGCGTTTTTAAAAGCTTTTTTTTTACCATACTTGTTCAAAAATTATTACTAAATTCAAACATACAAACTTATAGTATTTGGAGCAGATTATCAGTAGATGTCACCTACTCTCTCTTTATGCGGGACACAATTATGAATATTCTAACGAACTGTGTGTGTGTGTGTTATAATAAATAAGGATAAGTAACTGGTAAATGTTTAAAATACCAAAAAGTTTCCTCTCAAATAAATGTCAAAACAAAGAAACTTTAAAATAAAATAGTTTATTTTTTTAATTTAAAGATAGTTCCCATGAAAGTAGTTCGCACTAAAATATATGAAATAAATACGTATATGATTTCTTGATTAGAATACACAAAAACTGCAGTTGATCTTAATGCATATAACTTAATATTTAGGTTCATACTAAAGCATCCAGTGAAATTTAAGTTCAAATCTACGAAAACTTTTACTATACCGCTATATTGTTTCTTATCTTAATTTTGAATTCAAGTTTTATTGGATGCTTTAGAATTGGCTTAAATGTACATATATTAAGGTCAACTGAAGTTTTTGAGTACTGTAATCAATAAATCATGTACTTATTTTATTTTATACATTTTAGTGCAAACCAAGCTTATAAAAATAGTCTTTTTGACAGCCTTAAACTTTTCCTACAGTTACACATTCTGTAATTATTGAGCCCAAGTGTTTATCGAAAATGTTTCTTAAGCTAGCACTGTAAGTTTCAATTTTTATATATCATACTAAGATTTTTTTTATCGGTCAAAATAGAATTTTAATATACAGAACTATATCACTCTGCAAGAATATTTTCTTGGGCCTGTCAACTAATGATAGTAAATAATTAGTTTTGCTTACTTTTGCTAACTTATTTTTTTACTTTTAATATCAATTCCATCTTATATTAGTATAAAAATATAAACTCTAACAACTTACCATCAACTTTACAAAAGTATTTTTTTTTGGGGGGGGGGGGGAGGATTCTTAAAGCGGGGTTCACATTAAGTAAAAAAGTAAGGTAAGATTTTCCAGTCTGAGCAAAATTTTAAATGGGAGTAGTTTTTTAAAATAAATTATTGTTATTTGTTGAACAATTTTAGATAAGTATTTATTTGAGCAAAGTATTTGCATACCATGTAGCACAAAACTTGTTTAACGAGCATAAAATTAAAAAAGAACATTTCATTTGTTTTTTAGAATAAATGTGTAATTAAAGGATTCAAAATTTCTTCATAACTTTTTTTTTTTTGAAAAATTTAAAGGCCTCAATATATATATATATATATATATATATATATATATATATATATATATATATATATATATATATATATATATATATATATTTTAAGTTAATGGTTGGTTCTATTACGTTTAATGGCACAAAAGCCTTCAAATAATATGTAATGACACTTCGTATCATGTTTCCTAAAAAGTTATTTTGAAACGAGTCAAACCTTTTCTCGGAAACTTAAGACCTTTTAAAGACTTGAAATGTTCTGTTCTTTTTAAAATGTAAGGCCTTTTAATTTTTTTTAAAAAGTTAATAAGTTTTTCAAACTTAGAACTTTGAAAAGGAAAACAATGATAATAATGATAACAAATAAAAAGAAATAAAAATATTTTAATAAAAACAGAGGCGTTCTTTTAGGTTATTTAAGAGTCTGCTACCTTATTGGTGCGGTTTACTGTCTTGGCGGAACTTCTAATTTAGTTCCACGTAGAATGAAGCGTTAAAGTCTCCATTAAATATCAAAACAAAATAATGACCAATCAGTCTGCTGCAGATAATAAAAATTTAGTGAAGAAAAAAGAAGCAGTAGTGAAAGCTGGGTAAGCCTCGAAATGTGTACTAAAAACAGTTACCAGTAATTATTCGTTCCAAATAGACGAAATGGCACTAGATAAATGAAACGAAAAAGTCTTTTTCGATCGTCTGTGAAAATGAAATGGCAGCCAATCAGCTTGAACTGTTTTAAGTTGTGCTAGCGACATGTCCTCAGAATCTGTGCTAAAAACGTTAAGTATTTTTCATTTTCTTTTAAATCTTTTTCCAAGCACCACGGGTTGGCCATCCCTGATCTAGAGCATTATAATTCTAGTTGAAAAAAATAACATTGTTCTCGTTAACTTTTTATCTTTGACTCCTACTCTGAAGACTAAATAAAAGAATTTAAGGGAAGGAAAAAAGTTTCCTCTTTTAGTTATTGCGAAATTCCCTATACAGAGCCCGATAACATGACACTACCGATTCGAACAACTATTATCATAATTATTTTACAAAATGAAAGGATTTCATATAGTTCGATGATGAAAATTATTTTCAACGATAAAAAGAGCAGTCGAAATCATTCCATGTAGTACCTATTTTGATTATTAAGCGATCTTTAAACCTTACAAGAACTGTGCGAAACCAATGGACTCATTAAAATATCTTACGTTTTCTTTTCAACTATTTGAAGGGTGTTTTAAAGAAGGCAAAAATCCGACGTAGATATTTCAAATGTTTCTCAGTAAAAATATTAAATGCGCAACAGCCTTGCGTCGCTAATTCAATGTCCCAATGCACGACAGAAAAAGAGAGAGACGCTGACTCGTCAAACTTTTGAATGGGGTTTGAAGAATCGAAGATAAAAAAAAAAAAGCAAGTGTACTTTAAGCCGTTTTCTTCTCTTTATCAATAATTTTCAGTTAATGAAATACTCGTGAAATATTCCTACTTCAAAGAAAAGAAAAACTTAATGCGAAAATAAGGCAAAATTTCTTTCCGATCTCTGCAACTTCTCCTTTCGAGACTTTAAATTCAGCAGTTTTTATTGCTGATGTTTCAAAAATGAAGCTTTTCCACCAGATGCGTCGAGTAAACAACTTTCACGTACCATTTTTTTTTTTTTTAAATGCTTTTTCACTTTGCATAATCAACAAGCAGAAGCAATTTGAATTAGTTTAACCACTTAAACTTCTTTTGCTTCTACCACCAACAAGTGCTCCTTCCCATCGTCATCAGCTCACCTGATGCCAACTAAATCTTTTAAATTACTCTTAATAGTGAAGTGAATTTAAACCACCAGTTGATAAAATTATCTTTTTTATGATGGCGTTCCAGTGGTTTATCAATGCAGTTTCGAAGGAAACAACATTTTTCGCGTACGTATTTATGTAATATATGCACGTTAAATCAAAAATTATCGTAGAATATTTAATTACGTAGTCATAGGATTTCTCAAAAGAAATATTAAAAACTGTTACTTAAAAATCATAAGTTTTACGAATCTACTTACTTTTACTTTCAGTCCAAGAAATTTACTTTTCCTTCTACTTGTAGCGCTGGTTGTTTTGACGGGTGTTTACGGTACTAAGGCCCTTTACTCCAATTCATTAAACTATTCGAATTTCACATTGGTGCTTTTTGGTTGAAAAGCACGTTAAGGGGGATCTTTGTTCATGAAAGACTTCAACAGGTGGTTGCTCCTACTTTACTGTTTACGAGAAAACTTCTCTAAAAAGCTAATGATATTAGAATACAACTAAAAAAAATAAAAAAACTAGCGTCGTGCCATTCCCTTTTTACTTATTATTGACCTCAGTTATTTGAAGAAAAAAAAGAACTTGTTGTTAACAACAACGAGGAGTTTGCTTATGAAAATAAATTGATTTCGGACGAAAAAAACTTTAAGAATCGCTTTAAGATACCTAGCTTTGTGAAACCAAAAATTATAAGTGGCTATAGTGATACGATATTTGACAAAATATGCCTCATATTTTTAAATACAAGCGGGGTTTTTTTTTTTCATATTATTTTTTTTAAATTGTTATTAGATTTGCATTATTTGCCTCTTGCTGCTTTACATAACATTTTTCTCCATTTTTTTTTTCTTTTGTAATTTTTAGCCTATGCGTCATGATTGATACTTCAGTGACTTTTATCAACCATCTGTCATAAACTCAATTTAATTTTTAAGTCCACTCCTTAACCTTAATTTTTTAAATGTAAAAATAGTTGAAATTGCTGATCATTGTCCATTAGCGGAAACCAGTAACTGAATTCAAAAATACTGTCTGAGATCTGCCGCTAATACACAAAACTCAAAAACATCATTCGAAATTTTAAACTATTATTTTAGGCCGATATTGAAATTCAAAAATATTCTTTGAGATCTGCCACTAAAACGCAAAATTCATAAGCATCATTCGAAGTTTTAAACTATTATTTAAGATTTAACGCATCGTCCAACATATTCTCAGAGATTGTTTAAAACTATTATGATTTTCAAAACTGTCGTATGATGTCTGAAGCTCCTATATGAAACTCAAAAACACCGACTGTCATCTAAAAATATTGCGTAACACTCAAAGCATGGACTTGAATCAAACAAAAAGTTCGTCCTGAAGTAAGCAACCTTACTTTGCTGCATATTAACATTAATTTTTTTTTAACATCGACTAAATGGATCTATCAGTTGTAATAGGCTGCAAATTATTTAACATTATACCTTTTTGACAACTGAAGTTTTTTTCTGAAAATTATTTCATCACCCTTGTTTGAAAAGAAATCTATAAATTAATGTAAAAATAACATCACAAATTCCTTTTTTCTAGATATTAAGCGTCAACGCTCAGTGAGTTCCAACAACTACTAGTCATTGCTTACATTTGAAGCATTTTAAACTCAAGCATCTTTTTTCAATATTTAAGCGTGCAACCGTAACAGAGATACGTCATAGAACTAAATTAAAACATAAATTTTCTTTAATGCATAATGCTGAATCAGAAAGGTAGAATAAATAATTATTGATTGAGGGCTAGACTTGGAAAACGACTTAGACACAAAAACAATCAAAAATTTCTTTTATGGAAAAATATATTAAAGGCAAAGCCAAACAAAGTGCGGAATATCCAAAGTGCGAACCACAGTAGCAATAGTTCAGAAATATGTCAAAAAAATCGCCTGTTTGTATGTACCAGGTATATGTGTTTCTCTGCTTTCAGCTCTAATGAAAAAAATTTCTTTTTTCATTTCTAGTCATCAATATATCAACTGCAGCAAGAACTATTTTTACAATGCTCAAGAAAGCAAAGTTAACTCATTTTAAGTTATTTCATTAGAACAGATTTTTCTCTTTAATCGTTGCCAAAAATAAGAGCAACAGTGAAAACTTTCTACTCCATAAAATTACCGTCCAAAATTTATAATGAAAGGAATGCACATCTTACAATTATCAATATACAATATCATTCATCATTCATATTAAAAACAAAACTTTTTCCGTTTTTTTTTCTTTTTTGAAGAAAAATAAAGCACTTAGCCTTTATTGAATCTAAATTAATCGTTACATCATCATCGTTAAATTTAGAGTAAAGCATTAAGGTCTGTATAATAATATTTCGTTCTTCTTGAAGCAAAAAACTAAGAAAATAACCTGAATTCCGGAAGTTTTTAGGAGAAAAGATAACTTTTAATGTTAGTGGATTTAAATAAAAAGTTTGAACTTTTCTCGCAGGTTTGAGTGTTAAAACTTTTTTTATCGTTCAAAATATACGCTTAAAATCATTAGTTAATTATTATTATTTTCGAATTTTTTCTACGTAAAAATATTTTCTGGAAGTGAATCAGTTTTTAAGTAAGGATTGATATGGCATTTAAATTTCCTCTTATTACATAATGTTAAATTTTTTGAATTGTTCAAAATTACATGCGAAAATTTTCACATCGAAAAATGAAACACGACAATGTGGCGTCCCACCTGGCATCTTTTGAATAAAAAAATGATTTTGCATCCAATTATTGCTACCAAAGTTATTGGGAATAGAAATACAGGCGTACATTTCCTCATCTTATAGTTCTACTTTGTAGTTTTTCTTTAAATTAAATTGATTATTTCATCTATTGTAGACTTTTTTACAACGATGTTTTAAAAATACCCTAAGATTCCCTCCCCCTTTTCTGTTCTTTTTTCCTTAACTCAACAGGAAAATAGACTATACGATGACTTGAAATGACCGGTTAAATAGAATAAATAATTGTTTTCCTCTTTTGACTACAAACCTTTAATCCGTCCGAAAACATATTCAAGTTTTTCTTTTTGTTTTTGCATTGCTTGTGGGCATGTTCTCCAACCGATACGCTTAGAGAAACGCCCGAGCGCGATATTTACACGAGAAAAGTGATCCAAATCGAATCGAGTGTGAGGGGAGGGGGGAGTGAAGAGATGGAAATCGAATGAAGAGAATTGGAAGTAAATGCTGACTTTTCGAATCGATACTCCCGTGTAATCACTGCTGCCGCTCGAAGCGGGGGTGTACCTAAAAGTTCGCCTGTTCTGATCGGACTGTTTCGAAACTTTGCGACTTACTAGAAAGTCTTATTTAAATCTCAACCAGTAATTAAATTTATTTTGACAGTATCTGTATTCTGCTCTTTTTAAAGTCACCAGTTCTACATTGATAACGAGAGATATGAAACTTGGAGCAATGAATATTTTAATAACTAATAATTGCATAATTAACTTCTGATGATGCTTCAGATAGCTGTCATGATAATGCGAACGAGGGTATATGCCGTTAAAAGATAACGAAACAAAACGAAAGAAGTTAACAAAATTTGAGCATTTTTACCTACGCGACTTTGAACCCCCTCCTCTCCCCCTTTCCCTAACAAAATACTAAAAACTTGATCACGCACGTATATTTTAAAATCAAAACAGTCTCGTATTTTTACCAGTCAACTATATTTCAGGAAAAACAAGAGTTTGTTTATTAACTCATTGATAATGTGTTTATTGTTTAAAATCCTCATATAAATAATAGTCAATGATCGAGTAACCCGCGAGTCTCAAAATATGTTTTGGTAATGTTTAACATGCAGGGAAAGGCTTTATTAGGACAAGGTTGAACTAGATCCGGTAACTTTTTAGGGGAATGAAGAATCAAAAAAGTGGTTGAAAATTAACGTTATCCACTAGAGTTTAAGGTTAATCAGTTAGGATTAAAATTTCAAATATCAAACTATCACCAAACAGGCAATTGCTTTGTGCAAATATAGAAGAGTAGAAGCAATTTTCACCCGTCATACCTTGACGGGCGACTTTCTAGTGCATAATAAAACCGATTTATCGCTTTCATTTTTAACGTTTTCCCATGCATAGCATCGTTTTTATTGACGAAAAACTATTCCACACTGTTGTGAAAACAATGGGTTTTTGAACCACATACGTGGAGAATGTGACGAAGAAGAGGGGAAAAGAAATTTCAATGATGAGTTCATCTTCAACTCAGGCTTCAAAGATTTAACTTGAATGGCGATGGAGAATATAAAGTTATCGATTTAAAAATACCCTTAAAGTCTTAAAAATGTGAAAGACTTTATTTTGAATAAAAAAAGACACAAAAATTTTTTACAAAAAGTTACGTGCGTTCAAAACTCGATTTACTGAAGTAGGTGGGTAGAATGGTGGGCAGGCCATAGTTAAATTTCGCGAATTTTTCATAACTTTCTGGTCAGGCTTTTGTGATTGAGTTAAAAATATAAATGAATAAATAAATTATAAATAAATTTGCCTTTATCTCTAAAACACGTGCATGCCCTACGTGTACCTTTCTTTGGAAAATGGAATTTAATTTACCGAAATTTCAAAATTATGACTTGTATAAGAATTGGCACATGATAAATATAAGTAATAACAAAAGAAAAACTCAATATAAAATAAAGAATGCGTTGATGACATATGACAGAATAATTTCAAAGAAAGACGTAAAGCAGTATGTAGCAATATAAGCTGTTCTTCAATCCTTAGTCAGGTATCAGTATTGATCTATCCTGATTGATCGTTTGTCATTAAAAAATTTATAAATGCATATATATATATATATATATATATATATATATATATATATATATATATATATATATATATATATATATATATATATATATATATATATATATATATATATATATATATATATATATATATATATATATATATATATATATATATATATATATATATATATATATATATATATATATATATATATATATAACGTTCTCAAAACATTATGAGCGACGAGCGCGCATCCCGCGAAATAAGTAACGGAATGTGTGGACAGATGATATTATAACGATATGTTATCCTCCTAGCATTCTCAATTTCCCTTCTAGTATCCAAGTTTGAATTCTTTCGATAGCATCGTCATCTCTCTTAAGAAGGGAGCGAGTAGGAGGAGGTAGGTGCGTGTCCATGGCAACCACCTTCTCCGATTAGCGAATGAAGCGATAAAGCTTTTATCGAATCACTTTTCGCAACCCATTCCGAACATCGACACTGCAGAAAGAACGATTATGGGACTCTGTTTTCAAAAGACGGCATTCTCCGGCTGGTCATAATTTCAAAAAGTAAATAAGCAAATAGATGAGTGAATAAAGAAATAGCAGTAGTAATGATAGATTCTTTTGTACTCATATTCAAAGCGCTGCAAACTTCGTGAAAAAGGAAGTTTAATGTCGCGTGTTTCGAAAGAAAAGTGTATACACAGGTTTCAGAGTTACTCAGAAATCGTTTTTCAATGTAACAGAAAAACACTATTTGGTACGATGTAGATCTGTTTTTTCCTGAACACCACGGCATACGAGTCTGTCGTGTGAGATTCGTGGGCAAGGGGGGCCTGGCAGTAGACCTATACTCGCTGAGGGACCTGCACCTTCTTAAAGGCAAACTAGAGTCACATGATACCCTGGCAAACAATATCTCCCTGCGTATTCCAACAAAAAAAATCCCAGGGTGGTTATCCATGGCCTATCACCGGACACAGATGAGCAGGATTTAGTCTCCACACTTGCTGATCAATATAATTTTGACTCTAAAGATATACAATTAGTTTTTAAACTTTCGGGGAGGGAGGGAAATGAAAATTGGGTTCTTGAAACCACCCCAGAGGTTTTTAATGTATTAATGAGTGGCCCGAAATTTACGTACCTATGGCTCGTACATACATTCTCCGAATTTCTAGGAATCAGGCGATGTTATAAGTGCCAAGCTTTCGGCCACACGGCTTCGAAATGCAGAGCCATGAATCACCATTGTGGATTTTGTGCAGAGTCCCATGTGGGTAAACAATGCAACCCAGAGTACCCATGCTGCACAAATTGCTATTACTTTAATGAGAGGAATAAAACAAATTATGCAACAGACCATCCAGCTTACTCATCGGATTGCCCAGCATACAAAAGGGCTGCACAACTAGTTCGCAAAACTATAAACTATGGCTAGAGATTCACAAAATATTCCGCATTCTTCTTTATTATCCTCTGCCCTCCTCTCTCATTCCCTCCCTTCACTAGACCTTAACTCTTTTTCAGGTTCCCTTCCACCCACATATTGCACTAGCACAAGCCTGAAACTTAAACTTCTGCAAATTAACTTGCAACGTGCAAACGCACCCACATCTAAATTGGTGCAGTTCACCAACAACGAAGGCATCCTTGCAAACATGGCCCAAGAACCTTACACAGACAAAGAAAAGACAAAAATAGTTGGTATTCCGTCTTCTTGGGGGTCAATACTCTCGCGCAGTGGCAGGGCGGCGTTAATTTTCCCGCCGGGACAACTTACGCCCTTTGCGTGCTTTGTCTCCTACGATTTTGTTGCAGCCAAGATCACACTAGAAAAGGACACTTTGATTCTAATTTCAGCTTATAGCTCCCCCTTGGAACCTCTCCAAGAACTCACCCAAGAGCTCCATGACTTCTTATCAGCCACCACCCCTCTTCCAGCCATAATATCAGGTGACTTTAATGCCCACTCCCGCTCGTGGGGCTATCAACATAACGAAGCAAGGGTGAACACCTCCTGGACTTTGCCGCAACTCACAAAGTGGATATTTTGAACAATAGAAGTTCTCCCCCTACGTTCGAGACGCCGCACTCTCGGGGCTGGCCTGACCTTACTTTTGGAAGAAATTTCGCCTTCCCTGTTGCATGGTCAGTAAGCGAAGAGTTGTCCTTAAGTGACCACAAGTATATCCTCCTGGAAATAGATGTTTCTTTTTCGAAATCCCGTTTCATAAGATACAAAACGGCATATAACACAGCTCAATTCCGTAAAATCCTCAGAAGGCAAATTCCTTTGGAGGCTCCTGTAAAAGGGCCTCCAAAAGAAGGCCCTTTTACAAGAGCCTTTCAACGATACACGATGCAGGCACATTGGATGTCTTTCTCTCTGGCCTTCTTCAAACCATACAGGGATGCGCCGATGCTTTCTTTAAAAAGAAACACTTTGGACAATCCACCCCATCCTCTTGGTGGCACGAGGGGTTAACACTCCTTAAAAAGCAAGCCAATGCAGCTAGGAGACGTATGCAGAGATGTTCAGATGAAACTCAACCACAAAACTACAAAATTGTATTCAAAAAAATAATTGCTAAGTACAAGAAACAGATCAGAATTTCTAAGCGCCAAGTCTGGCAGGAGTTTTGCTCACGAAGTTCAACTGCATTTGGTAAACCTTACAAGAGATCCTTTGGCAAGAATTTCACCGCCTCCTTTCTGCAGGAACATCTTCCATCGCTTAGAACAGAGCGAGAGTTCCTTGGAGCCCTACTAGAGCACTTTTACCCAGTTTCTCCTTCATCAAACACTACTCTTCCACTCCAAGGTCGATTCCGCGCACCACCTCATTCCTTTCACGGAAAGCGAAGTCAACTTAGCGGTCAAGCTAATACCAAAAAGGAAAGCCCCTGGGAGGGACGGCTCGGACGCTATCATATGGACAACCTTCCATGCCTGCTTCCCAAAATTTCTTTTCACACTCTTTAATATATGTCTAGAACTAGGCCATTTCCCCACTCTCTTCAAATAAGGTTCCCTAATCCTTTTCCTCAAAGAGGGGAAAGATCCTACTAACTTTGCTTCCAACCGCCCCATAATTCTTTTGCCGACTATTTCAAAAATACTCGAGAAACTTATGCTATTTAGGCTGCAAAGCCATTTAGCACTTAACAGCCTTCATCATCCGGACCAATATGGGTTCGTCCCACGACGCTCAACGAAACATGCTCTAGCAAATTTCCACTCCAATATCCAACACGGCATTTGCACTGGGGCACTAATGGTTGCGATCTCGGTCGATATAGTTTCGGCCTTCGACAACCTGCCCTGGGAAAAAATCCTACATTACTTGGGCAGGACAAATGTTGATCCAAATATCGTCAAACTCTATTCCAGCTTCCTTTCCAACAGATCCATCTTTATTTCCACATCCAATTCATCTCTTAAGACTTCGCAGTCTAAAGGTTGCCCACAAGGCTCTTGTAGCGGTCCAGAGCTGTGGAATTTGGTAGCAGCCTCGCTGCTATCAACTCCGTGGCCAGAACACACAAGAGTTCAAGCATTCGCGGACGACTTCATGCTCCTGGTTTACGCCAGAACTACGGAGACTCTCCAAGCAAACGCTCGTGAATCTCTGGCTATCTTTCATTTTTGGCTCATACAGCATCAACTGGAGGCATCAGAAACAAAGACCTTGGCGCTAGTCTTTCTTGTACCCAGAAACCTTGTTAGGCAACCCTCATTTCTCTTCGGTTCCACTTTTATCCGGAAGACAAAAACCCTAAAATATTTAGGTTTAGTTTTCTCGGAATTCCTTACCTGGAATGCACATATTGATTATGTAAAAAACAAAATGTTATACAAACATAGCCGCCTACAGAGAGTAGCTGGGGCAAACTGGGGCTTACGAGTCGCACACAGGCGTCTCATATACATGCAAGTTATAGAAACCGCGGTGCTATACGCTGTGGGCTTGTGGGGAAAGTGAATCAATCAACGTCTTGAGAAGAAGCTCCTTTCCATTCAACGCAGAGCATTACTTACTATAACAGGAGCATACAACACGTGCTCCCATGCAGCTCTGCACATTCTCGCAGGGGTCCCCCTTATTGACTTGACCATCAGAGAGAAGGTATGGCTTTGGTCAGTCGGTATAGAAGGCAAACAAATTCTCCTTGATGGTACGCCCTTCTTGCCATCTGACCTGGAAAAGATCTCCCCCAAATGGTATTTGCCCTCCAGTCAGCAGATTTCCCAACATCATATAAGCATTAACAAAGAAACTCCCTTTCCTCTCTATCATCGAATATACACAGATGGCTCTCGCACCCCACAGCGTACATCGGCAGCCTATGTGTATTACAAAGGTAACAGAATATGCCATACATGGAGCACAAGACTTCATAAGGATAACAGCATATTCCAGGCAGAATTATTCGCCCTTGAAAAAGCTGTTGAATACTCCCAGACAATCTCAGCGGATTCCTTCCAGATCCTTTCAGACAGCCGGTCCGCTTTACAGGCTCTGCGGAACCCTTTTCAACGGAATATCATTGCATCCAGTATTCAAAAGCTCCTCCTTGCCAACAAGTCCGTCCACTTACACTGGGTGAAGGGACACTCGAACAACGTCGGCAATTATCAGGCTGATCGTTTAACCAGGGAGGCAGCGGACGATATCAACTTCTCAAACACAACATACCTTCCTCTTCCCAAATTAACGCTACTTTCCTACTTACGTAGACAGCTGCAAGAGGACTGGCAGTACCGCTGGACAAATGGAGACACAGGCCGCAGAGTATTTGGATTTTTCCCGTCAGTCCGTCTAACTCCACGAGTTAAGGACCGATTTGAAACAGTTTTCCTCTCGGGACATGGTCCCTTTCCCTCTTACCTACACTGGTTCTCACTTGCTGACACATCGGCTTGCTCATGTGGAGAGATAGGCACACCAGAGCATTTCCTATTCGATTGTCCACTAACAACCTCCCACCATATAAGGAAAAATCCTCTCAAAACTGACAGCCAAAACATCCTCATAGCCTTATCTCAAATTCATTCCCGTTCACTAATGGACTCTCTTTTTCTCCTTCTCTCGAAAGAGGGATACCTGTTTCAAGGAACGTAATTTTTATTTATCTTTCTTTTCTTTAATCTTATTTTATTTATTTAATTTTTTTTCCAAGCTTTGATTTATTCATTTATTTATTTTTTCATATATGTATTGTTTCATATATTATTCAGTTCTTCACGTTAACATTATTTATTGACGTTTTAATTATCACGCATATAATTTTTCATACATATCTACTTCTCTAAGGAATTGTCATCTTATTGTTCTGTTGTTTACCAGCTGTATTGATATACTAGTGTAACCATGAATAATTGTTCTGTATCTGTATTCTATAATTTGTTACTTGAACGTTGTGAAATTGTGCAATTTTTCATCTGCATGGATACAAGAAACTTGCATCTGTTTGTAATTTGAATTATGCACCTCCTCCATGTAACATGTTGCATTATTAACGTAAAACATCCCTCTGGCTCAAAAGCAAGTAAATATTGTAACAAAACTTTGTAATCACACCTGGCCTAAACACAGCTATGTTGTCGGTTTCAGACTATCGGCAAAAGCGCGTCTTTTCCTATGAGGTCGAGTCGGGGTTGAACTGTCCCAGTGGCCCCATTTGTCCGAGTCATTTTGGGCATCTAAAACTGGTAAACTGCAAACGCGGTAGGCACGGGGGGTTTCGGGGTGCAATGCAATGCAATGTAGATCTGTTTTAAACTCGTTCCTAATTTGAGGATATTTTGTTCTCTTCCACCAAAAATATAAATTAGTGCTGAGTCCCTGAAAAGTGAATTTCATTGGATGTGGGATAAAAACATCGTTGTATAAAACATTCGTCTTATAGAAAAAGGGACGTAAAGATTTGCGAGTCTTTTGTCAATTTTACACATAAGGGAAGCTTGTTCATTAGTTACACTTTTGAGAATGCTAAACTATGCTGTATCGTGTTGATGTGAAATAGAGGAACAAAGGGAAGATAACTTACTTTTTTCAAAATGTTCAAATTGGAAATTTGTTTTGAAAATTACGGTATAAATAATTTATTTTGTAATAAAATTTACCTCGAAACATTATTTTTAATTTTTGAATGTAAATTTGTACTTTGAAAAAAAAGGGGAGAATTCTTCTTTTTATGAGGCAAAGTAAAAAAAAATATATGTATATATTTTTTCTAGTAAAATAGTTTCTATTTGATAATTAAACAAAATGTTGATCAAATGAATATTTAAATAAGAGAATGAATGAAGAAATTAAAACAGAATGAAGCAATAAGCGAGACTGAATGAATAAAATAATTAATCAGTTAATGAGAAAACTGAATGAGCGAATAAAATAGTGAATGACTAAGAAAATAAGTAAATAAATGAATAAATAAGTGAATTATTAAATGAAGGAATGTTAATTACTTAGTTAATAAATGAATACGTACGTGATTTAATAAATAATTTTAATTTTAATTGTTTTGTACAATTAGTCAAGTGCATGCGGAACAAAGTGGACGGGGATAAGTAAAACAGTTCATTTTAGTTACTTATTTAATCATTTATTATATCAATTACTCATTCAGTTATTAATCAAATAATGTGCGTTGTTCAATCCAATAATTCACTTATTTATTCATTCGTTCCCTCATTTTCTTAGGCGTAGATTTCATTCTATGAATATTAGCAGATCTAAATTAATAGTTAAAATGGTAATAATAAGAACATTATCATTTTTTAATACCAAAAATAATTTTTAACTTATTACAAAGTATTACAATCAGTGGCGCACACAGGAATTTTGCAAGGGGAGGGTTTACAGTTAAAAAAGTCCCATTTTCATATCATTCCCCAATATGAAAACAAAAAACAATAAAAAATAAATTATTGAATGCATAATTAGCACTAATTAATAAAAAATATATTAATAACAAATACTTAATTAAACCGCCAGAAAGCACTAGAATTTATGCCTTTACTTTTCTCATCATTCAAAAATGAAAACAGCGAAGCAAATTCATTTATAAGAAGCCCCAAATCTGAATATCAAGAAAAATCTCATTTTAATCTGTAATTACAAAACCAAAAACATGATTATTACAGTGTATTCATTTACAGACAGCAGTCTGCCTCTATAGACTTGCAAAATATCATTGAACACAATCTAGTTTTCTTGTTCGTTTTTCTATTTTATTTAAAAATAACTTCCTCAGTATGTGATGGTGACATTGCTTGAATTCAGCACTGAAAGAACCCATTAAACATTCATTATAAATAGTTCTCCCTAAGTATGTTTTTAGCCATCTCAAAGTCGAACAAGATCTCTCGCTTGAGCAATTCGTAAAAGTGAAAGTGCACATTTAAAAAAAAAAAAATCTTTTAACAAGACGATTTTATTTTTCCACTTATAAGAACTGAAATTTTTTGCTTTCTTTGTTTGCAATTATTTTACGTATAAAATAAATAGAATCATAAAGAAAAATACAAGAGCTATGGGAGGGGTCCGGACCCCCTGGATCCCTCCCTTGTGTGTGCCACTGATTACAATATGAGAACTATCAGTTTTTGAAAAATTATTTGTGTATTATCATGCGCTTAGATCTTCAGCGATAAACTTTTGCTGACCGAAATAGACTGCATGTGATACTACATGGTTAAAATATTACCATATAGGTGGCGCTAGAAAAAGAGCAAATAGTTTTCTTTCCCCCACATTCCCCAACTTATTACATTTTGAGATAATGATACAAAGTTTTCAAACTAGCAATAAATGTCTTTACTTGAGCATTGTTATATTTGTTCTATAATTACTTATTTGTTCACATAAATTGCACACACCACTTTAATTACTTTTATGTGAAAAATAAAGACAGGTTTAGTTTTCGCGAAGAAGTGATTAGGCTCATTAGTTTTGACCGAATTATCGAAAAAAAGGGAGATCATTAAAAATAAAGGCAGAGTTGCTTAAGAGTGTTTTGATTTAGCTACCGTAAAATATAATTTGTAAATGTTTTTACTTACTTCTAAAAAAGTTCTTTTAAATACTGTCTTCAGAAAATATGCTTCAAAATTTTGCAAAAAGTGTCCATTATTTGTGATGTTTGAAAATCCATCCGACACACACATTTTGATCGAAGTAAAAGTATTTATATAACAATGTGTTCATTTAAAATACACCGCCAGCTCAGTTATTCCATCCGAGGACTGCAGTTTCGTGCTTTTTAGCACTCAACAGCCCAGAATAGGCATTACCTGAGCTGGAGGCAAAAAAACCTCTTTAGAAAGCAAAGAGAACCAAAAAAAACTGGTAGCTAATGTAGAATTAGAACACCAAATGAGTGACCGCAGCAATGATGCGGTTCAACTCAAAATGTGTTCATGTTACACAGCGTAACATGTGACAGGTGGTGAGGTGAAGTATAACATTTTGTGACAAGAGGAAGGGGCAACTATGTTGAAAAAAAGTGTAAAATTATTTATGAACAGCCCCTTATGTGTAATCATTTTCATTGTAAGTGTGAAATAATTTCACCTACGGAGAATCTCTGCACATGTAATGGATTTTTTCGCCTGCAAAGTTAACAGCGCACATTAAAAGTGAGCAGGACTTTATTTCTTTGAAATATAAATAGTCTGAAATGAGTGCTCTTTCTGTCTTGTGTATTAAAATCCATTGAAAAATAAAAATAACCGCAGGAGCTGAGCTTCATGCGAATTAAGTTCTGAATGCGAGTGAAGAAGTTCCCTTTCTAAACACCCGTATAACTATACTGCCGTGGGTAGGTAAAGTGCAGTGTCTGCAAAAATGAGTTTTTGAAATATTCAAAGAAACGCGTGTTGGATTCCTTACAAATATTGGGGAAAGGTAGGAATCAGACGTCAACTTCGTGCATTATTTTTAAGAAACCAAATAAGCAAGCTTGCACAGTAAAACTAACATGCAATAGAAGACAAATGTGTAAATAAATCAAAAATGAAAAATTTGCATTTGCTGCCCTTTATGTTCGCACGACAGTACAGGGAAGAGTGTGTACCTTAGGAAACTGCTAATTTCTAATAATATATGTTTGGCAACAATGTTTTTTGTAATCTCTAATACAAGAAACCTTCACCGCTAAATAGTGCCATAGTAACAATCAGCATCAAAAGCGTTAGGCTGACAATTTTGTGAGAGAAAGAAAATTTCATGACTCCAAAGGAAATATTTTCTTCATTTTTATTTCATTTTGTCCTTGTATTTGTAAAACTAATCAACTGAATTTTATTTTGTTATAAAAGAGAGGTTATTTTAAATATTTTTGTTATAAGAAAATAATGATAGCGCATCTAGATTGACCACGTTTACACGGCATGGTGATTGAACCTCGGGACAGCCAAACACATTCTACCTTAGGACGCGTAACAAGATGCAACATATGCATGGTTATAATTAGTTAAGATGTGTTTAGGAGCATGGAAAAATGGTCTAATCTGATGTAGTCTTTTAATTCATTACCATGAAGAAAAATATATACGGGAAAAGGGGGCACATGTGATCATGGTATGTTTCTCTAGGATAACGTCAAGCAAAAAATCTCGAAAAATTCTCTAGTAATAGCAGTATCAGTCCTTCTATTTAATTAAACTTTCAGAGCAAGGAGCCAATTTATGTTCCTGTGGTGACAGCTTTTTACTTTCTTCTATATCTAATATATAGAAGAAAGTATTGGATTCGTGCAAATTTTCGAATTTCGAATTTTGACGGATTCGAACGTTTTGAGGTGTGCTGAGTTCATTTCGACTATTTTTGGAAAATGTCTGTCTGTCTGTGTGTGTGTGTGTATGTGTGTGTGTATGTATGTATGTGTGTGTGTATGTATGTGTGTCACGTATGTGTGTGACCAGTTTTTTGTGGCCGCTCTACAGCAAAAACTACCGCATGAAATCGAACGAAATTTGGTACACATATGTGCCCGTATGTGAACTTGTGCCCATTAGTTTTTGGCGCGAATTCCTCCAAGGGGGGTGGAGCAATGGGACGTTTTTTGAGTTACGCGTGCTTGCTATTCCTCAGGAAGTAACTGGCGGAATCAAACAAAATTTGGTCCATATGTTGCCATTAACAGGAGCAGGTGCTGATTCAATTTTGGTGTCAATAACTCAAAGGGGGGTTGAGCTATAGAACGTTTTTTGTCGTCAATTGTGACTGCTGTATCTCAAGAAATAACGAACGGAATCAAACAAAAATTTTTTGACAAGTAGCCCTTAGTGGGTATAAGAGCTGATTTTATTTTGGTGTCAACAGCTAAAAAGGGGGTAGCGCAATCGCCCGTTCTTTTTTTCCATTGTGAGTGCCCTATCTCAAGAAGTAATGCTACGTTCTGGTTGAAATTTGGAATATATGTGAATCCATACGTAAACAGGCTTTGGTTCAATTTTGACTCCAATCGCTCCAAGAGGTGTTGATTTTTTTTTTTTTTTTTTTTTTTGCGAATAAAAATAGTTTTATTAATGCAACAATAAGAAAGATAAATCGTAATAGATTGTCGTCTGCGTATTTCTCGTGATTTTAATTGTATGGAAATGATCGGAAATATTATCTCAATGAATTAAAATTTTTAACTGTTGCCACTAATGTTTGTTAATAAATAAAATATTTGTAATTAATTCAAGTAAGGCTTTTAAAGTAACTTTCAATTTTCGCTCTTTGTTTTGTTTTTACAATAATTCAGACATTGGGATGGTCGTCAAGTTTTTGCATGTGTAATTTTGTTTATGTTAGGAATATTGCTTCCTCGTCAAGCATGGGGAGGGATCAGAAAAAGGAAAAATATAGAAGAAAGTTTCGTGATGGCCACAACATACTAGTAATTGTATGGAAATGATCAGAAATATTATCTCAATGATTTAAAATTTTTAACTGTTGCCATCTTATATTTGTTAACAAATAAAATATTTGTAATTAGTTCAAGCAAGGCTTTTAAAATAACTTTCAATTTTCGCTCTTTGCTTTGCTTTTGCAATAATTCAGACATTGGGATGGTCGTCAAGTTTTTGCATGTGTAATTTCGTTTTTGTTGGGAACATTGCTTCCTCGTCAAGCATGGGGAGGGATCAAAAAAAAAAAAAAAAAAGAAAAATATAGAAGAAAGTTTCGTGATGGCCACAACATACTAGTTTGTTTTAGCCGATGTTGATGTACACTATCACAGACTTCTTCGAGTAAAAACATATTTTAAACTGATTAATAAGCCAAATTTAATTATTGCAAACCATTATAAGAACATTCACGTAAGTTTATGCCTATGTTTAAATTTTGTAATTAAACTAAAGGTTATTTATTTTTGAAAATTAATTCTAAGGTGCTGGGGCACTTGTGAACGCAACATGTAAGGGGCACATGTGAACAACTCCCATATCTTCTCCGCAAATATAAATATTAGTGTAGGCTTATTATAAGTGTTAAAAGAGATGTAGAGATTTATAATTATTGTTATTCAGCAATCAGTTTGTAAATTTATTGCTAATTATTATTACATAATTACTAATTATTTTTTTATAATTTTTATTTTTAAATTCGTTAATTACTAAATAGTTGGCAAAAAATCTAGTGGTATATACTATTTGTACGGAAAATAAAGACAAAATATTCTCCTTTAACTAAAAACTGAAGTTTCGAAAAAATTTAAAATGCATCATCATATTCTGTATGACGCTTAAACGTAAAATATAACAAGAATATACTTTAAATAATATGATACTCTTTGTATTGTTTAGTAGTCTTATAAGATTTTTTCTTGTCGATCTATTGATTAGAACATGGTGTGAAACTTTAAAATTTGACAGTGAGCAGAGTTCTGTAATTCAGAAAAAAATATTTTCTTAATGACAGCTACTGTGCAATTGAAACTGACAGCATAGGTTATAAGCCCTAGAATGTAATTAGTATATACGTATATGCTTCCTTATAAAGAGTTTTTTGTTGAAATATGATAATCGTCCTGCCTTTTTCAATCGTGCTCACATGTGCCCCAAGCTTGTTCACATCTGCCCCCATAGAGGGGCACATGTGAACAATTGAAGACATTTTTTTAAAATTCCATAAAGCATAGAAATAATTTTTTTTTAAATCTGAAAAAATTCCACGCTACAAAGAAAAGACTATTCAAGCATGAAGACCCTTTTTCTGTGAGAAAATATTTTCTGAGAAATTAAGAAATGAAAAAAAAATGTTCAAATGTGGTGCAAAATTGGTTCAAATATATGGCTGTTTCCTGAAACATGATGAGTGTCCATTGTGTAACTCTCTTACTTTAAATGGCTGGCAATATTTTATTTTCAAACTGTCTGAATTTTAAAAAATATATTGCAGAGAAATATGCTGAAGTATTTTAATACGACTCTTAGATTTCAAATTTGATTTAAATAATTGACAGAAAAAAACTGAAATATGAAAAGTGTCCCGAGGTACAACACTCTCCACTACTACATTAAATTTTGATATAATAGAACTCCCCCCCCCCCTTCCTTATTTTACTTAATCTGTATAGTCTGCGATTTTTTTGTTTGTTTGTTTGTTTGTTCATCTCTCCTTTTTTTAACTCTCATTTTTTTCTTTATTTCAGGTTATATTCTACCTAAATGAGCAAGGTGAGTCTTTTCTTTTTATCTTTCTAATTAACATCGTATTTTTTGTTGCTGTTTCTAATGCTTTTTCCTCAATCGCCGGTGGCAGTCCAGCTGCAAGGATACCGTACATCGTAAAAATATTCCTACTTTGCCTCTTTTCAAATATAGGTCAGCGAAAGAAATCCCTAGTTTTATACTACTATGCTAAGCACAAAAGTGGTATCGGCATCTGAGTTTAAAATGAGAAATTGATTTTTACACCTCCTTAAGCTTGATTCAAATGCCTATTTTCTAGAATTTTTTAAAAAATATTTCGCATTCATAAATGAACAGAGAAAATTGTATTTAGATAAAATGCATTATAAAAAAAACAAAAAAAAGGGGGGGGGATCACTTAGTGACAATAAATTAATTTTGCTAAAAAGCGCATATACGGTTTCTCTGTTTAGCACGGCAGTATACTTAAGTCTATGAGAGGAAAAAAATAGGAATATTTTTTCTCTAACAACTTAATGATATGGGAGGGTTGCCGAAAGCGGATAGGTTTTTGTATGACTCCCCATGACGTGTAAGCAGCGATGCATACGTATATCATGTTTACAGGAACACCCCCGATTTTTAATTAGTCCCAGCGAAGCAGCTGTGAAGTGACATGGCGCAACCAGGCTTAAAAATTAAAACAAAATGATACATTTATATTTTTTTAAAAAAGAAGTTTTGTAACATGTGATTAGTCGAAGACCAGCTTATTTTTTTTTATTTGTCAATAATATTACGTTATTCTGACACCATCCACCTACAAACTACGATAGTCATTTCTTTTGTTTTTTTTTTTAAATTTAAGGTTATAATTATTGAAACAAAATACGTACCTTTGGGCAAAGCGGGTCGGGCAAAGCAGGTATAGGATTTAATCATTTATTTATTTATAATTTCTTGACTCCTGTGCTGACTTAGATTTTCTATTTCAATAGGGTAAGTATAACTTTAAAAAGTTATTTTTTTAGGATGGCAACTAATTAGTCTATTAATTTAATCAGTTATTTCCTAATGTTTTATAAACAAATTTTCTGACATTAAATTGGATAAGTACAACTGTTTTATATTTTTTTATGTAATGGCATGTAGCTACTCAACTATTTTATCATTATCAACTATTTTATAAAGTTTGATAATAAATAAGTATTGGGTTTGAAATAATACAAAAATCACTTTTTATTTTGAAGTTCAAGAACCCTGCTATTAAATAAAACCGAAATTGTTGCGATAAAAATCCAAAAATTGCAGTTTTCGAACGTTCTTCGAAAACCTACCCGCTTGCGGGCCACTCTCCACTAATTCTCATAGCAGCTTCTTAAACAATTCATCTCTTTCTTCTTTTTTCGGGTTCAATTCTTGAAATCAGAATTGCAGTGTGATATAAGTATCCGACGGTGTGGATTGTGCATCTGACGGGTTTTTTCATCCTATCGTATAAAGCAGGGGATTCCCAAAAGTTTTGGATATACGGCACACTTGCAGGAACTTATTTATGGCACCCTTAGCATATCTTTGTTATATCATATGTATTAAGCAATAGGCATTTCACGGCACCCCTCGCCTCTAATTGCGTCACCCCAGGATGCAATGGCACCCACTTTGAGAACCTCCATAAGCTATAGAAAGGAAGAAATCTTTTTTATAGCTTATATAAAAGATCATATTATAGTTCTGGCAACCTATGCCATAGAGTACTATTGAAGACTAACTCGTGGTTTCCTGGCACAATAATAATACTCGCGATAACTGGAAGTTTTATAACTCGAATTCTTTTATCTCGAATATCTCATTGGATGTCAAACTCTTGAAAAAGCTGAGTGAACTTCTCCTAACTCGAATTGCCATCGACTCGAAGGTCTTAGCCGGTCTTTTGGGACTTCTAGCTGTCGATAGTTGACTTTATCGAGGGGAAAAAAACCTGGAACTAGACATGTTTTCAGATGAATTAAAAATATTAAATTTCTGAAAAGCTGCTTAAAAACAAAAACAAAACAAAAAAACCCATATATTGAAAATTTATATTATATATTTTAATTTTGTGTGCATTCGGTGATTTTTAATCATTTTTGTGAGCTATCCTAGTTATTCAAGGTGTAAAATTTATTTAGACTAAAATTTGCATTTTTCGTAAAAGTACTTATTTTTTTACGTATTTCCTATAAACTTAGGATACAAATATTAACATTTGCTTCAACAGAGAAAATGATATCATTGATGTAGGATAGGTTTTGTGTCTAGGATTTACTTTGTAAACAAGTGCTGTTTATGTTGTGTTTATTGTTAAAATATGTACATGTTGTGGTTGTATATACGTTCGTATCTGATTTGTGTATTTTAGGCATACTTTCATGCATCTATGTTTTCTGTAGTCTTTCCCTCTACTAACGAATTTGTGGTAAAAACAAAACTAAACAAAAAAAAAAAACTTTGCACATTCGTGGAGAAGAAAAAAGAAATATTCCTCTTTATTTTAATGTTATTTACACAGATGCACAGGAGGATTATTAATCTAAAAAAAAACAATGTATTTTTAACAAAATACTTTAAAGACAATTTTATTAAAGAGCTATCTTCATGTTAAAATCAGTATCATCTTAAAAATTTCAAATGGTAACAGGCAAATTTTATCAAGGATTTTAAAATCAATACCAAAACTTAATCTTCATTACCAATCTACGTTTAATTTGGCTCAGATATTGCTTCATAACTTAACTGAGAGAAATCCACCAATTAAAGTTAAATTGGTATGGGGGAATCATCAAAATATTTCTTCTTAAAAGGTTCTTTTTCAATAGAATTATTTAATTAAGGAATTACTCTGGTTCTCTGGAACTAGTCTGCAATATTTTTTTCCACAACCTGGGATTTTTTTCAAACTTTATTTTTTTTTCTTATTGCCTTTTTCCTTTAATACAGTATTGTGAGTATTATTTTTAATGTTGATTACAGTGTTCAAAATTTAAAAAAAAATATTTTTTCATAAATTTCTTGTATTTGTCGGAAAGATTTTACTATTTAGCAGGAGACTCAGACAGGAGGGGGGGGGGCGTAACTGAATACTACTATTCACTGAACTTAGCCAAGAAGTAACTTAAAACTTAAATAAACTGTAACTCGAAATGCATAACATTGTAAAAATTATTCAGAAACATTCCTAGAAAATAATAGACAGCTAATGTGCCGATTTTCTACCAAAATTATATTTGTCAGAAAGCAGGAAAATTTAAAGCTGAAAGTCAATAACCTCCCTAAAATTTCCTTGGAATATTTCTGAAGAACTGGAAAACATTTTCAATTAAAGTCAGTTACTTTTTTGGAGCAACTCATGAACCTCCCAAGAAAACTTACATATATATGTTTGTAATAACAGCTTGATATTTAACTGATTTTCTAGGAAAGCTCGTAAAGCATTATAGCAATATTGCCAAAGCTTATGCAGAATTGCAAGCAAATATCGAACAATTTATTTCCCTGAAATTCCTGCAAAGCTACATTATCCAAAGACCAGTTTGCTCTCATTTGTTGATTCAGTTAAACTGGAAGGGCCGTGATTGAGATAAAGGCGAAAAATTCAGCAATAATGATTAGTATATATTGCCCTGGTAACTGAAATTGTTTTTATAACAGTGAGTAGCCTGCATTCATGCAACTTGTAGCAATTAAGAAAAGTTTATCACAAAGATAATTGAATTTCATACGAAATTGGTTTAAAGTCGTGAGCAGGGCCGATCCTAGGGTGTCGGCCGACTGCGTACAAAGACCTAATGTTCGGTCCCTAGAGAACACAAAGTTTTGCCTAGAGGGCTAACGAGAAATATAATTTCCTCCATTGTCTCTGACTTCTTGTAACTTTCGGGACATGTAGTTAAGACTACTTTAATTATATTGTAACCGACTGACATCTGAAGTGTATTCAAACCAGAATAACTACAGAATATCTATATCTATTTTGTTCGAGTATAATAACATGACGGAAAAGCTATAAATTTTATAAAATCATTAAAAAAGAAAAAAAGTATTTCTATGCTGATACTCACTAATAATCTAGGAAAATCATATCCAAATCAAACTTTATATGCTACGTAGAATGTTTAGGTGCTTTGTACGTGGAAAAGCACAAATAATCTATTTTACTTTTAATAAAAATAATTAGTTTCAGCAATGAAAGTTAATCCTTGACCGTTCCTGTTTCATTCAGGTGGACGATTCTCGGCCAAATACAAGATCCAGAGGTCCCGCAGGTAACCCTTTTTCCTTTTTCTAAATACAGAAGTGTCGTTCAGTGGCGAGCTTACGAACACATTTTTTTTTCCCTTTTTCAGGTTCATCCCAAGATACTATTTGGTGAGTATTTCGAAATTTCTACCTCTCTCTCTCTCTTTCTTTCTTTCTTTCTTTCTTTCTTTTTTTTTTTTTTTTTTGAGGTGCTTTAAAAACAGTTTAACGCCTAAAATTTGTTTAGTTATATTCTACAAAAAAATAATAAAATGAAATAAAATAAAAGAAAGAAAGAAAAGAAAAGAAGAAAAAGAAAAGCGGTACAAAAACCATCTTTTTGAACCTGAAAACGTACTTAAAAGAAGACATTTGAAACTATTTGCACTTTTAGAGCTTGAATATGCCACCTTGCTGTGATTGAAACAATTAGCCAAAGACGTAAAACATTTCAATTTTGCCAAAATACGGCTGATGTCTCATTGGACAGGTGTAAGTGGGTGGATCTTTGTTTTACCTCTTTCAGTAGCCGTTAGATAGAGACTACAAAGCCTACTAAAGTTTATTTGAATTACAAGTTGGTTTCGAATAGAAAATTTTATTTTCGTCTTAGATATATTTAAACTAGTATGTTGTGGCCATCACGAAACTTTCTTCTATATTTTTCCTTTTTCTGATCCCTCCCCATGCTTGACGAGGAAGCAATATTCCTAACAAAAACAAAATGACAAAACTTGACGACCATCCCAATGTCTGAATTATTGTAAAAGCAAAGCAAAGAGCGAAAATTGAAAGTTACTTTAAAAGCCTTACTTGAATTAATTACAAATATTTTATTTATTAAAAAACATAAGATGGCAACAGTTAAAAATTTTAATTCATTGAGATAATATTTCCGATCATTTCCATACAATTAAAATCACGAGAAATACGCTAACGACAATCTATTACGATTTATCTTTCTTATTGTTGCATTAATAAAACTATTTTTATTCGCAAAAAAAAAAAAAAAAAAAATCAACACCTCTTAGAGCGATTGGAGTCAAAATTGAACCAAAGCCTGTTTACGTATGGATTCACATAAATTCCAAATTTCAAACAGAACGTAGCATTACTTCTTGAGATAGGGCACTCACAATGGAAAAAAAGAACGGGCGATTGCGCTACCCCCTTTTTAGCTGTTGACACCAAAATAAAATCAGCTCTTATACCCACTAAGGGCTACTTGTCAAAAAATTTTTGTTTGATTCCGTTCGTTATTTCTTGAGATACAGCAGTCACAATTCACGACAAAAAACGTTCTGTAACTCAACCCCCGTTTGAGCTATTGACACCAAAATTGAATCAGCACCTGCTCCAGTTAGGTGCAACATATGGACCAAATTTTGTTTGATTCCGCCAGTTACTTCCTGAGGAATAGCAATCACGCATAACTCAAAAAACGTCCCATTGCTCCACCCCCCTTGGAGGAATTCGCGCCAAAAACCAATGGGCACAAGTTCACATAGGGTCACATATGTGTACCAAATTTCGTTCAATTTCATGCGATAGTTTTTGCTGTAGAGCAGCCACAAAAATCTGGTCACACAAAGACGTGACACACACACACACACATACACACACACATACATACATACACACACACAGGCAGACAGACATTTTCCAAAAATAGTCGAAATGGACTCAGCGCACCTCAAAACGTTCGAATCCGTCAAAATTCGAAATTCGAAAATTTGCACGAATCCAATACTTTCTTCTATATATTAGATATAGAAGAAAGTAAAAATTAGTTTATCCAAGGCTGAACTCGAAATCCGTTTCATTTTTCGAATTCTGTCTTGGTTTATCCGAAAATACCTCTCCTTCTCTCTATTGCTGAGTGTATCTGAATGATTGTTTAAACTGTAAATTTTTCTTTTCAGCTGTCCCACTCGAGGCTGTGATGGGTCTGGTCACGTCAATGGGAAGTTTGCCAAACACAGAACGTAAGTGCTCTTTTATATTCAATGTCGAACACTGCCAAGCGGGAGGAAGGATCAAACTTAGTCAAACTCTAACACGTACTAAACAATTTATAGTAGGAGTTAAAGACTTTTTATATTTCATCACTTAATGAAATTAATTTTCTTCAAAAATTTATTAATTTAGTGCATAATAATAATTGAAGCACTGGGAAGCAAAGTGCCAAACTTAAAAAGTTGGAAATAGGAAAAAATGGTAGGAGAACCTCTTCTCTATTTTTGGGTCAAGGGATAGTACTAGCAAGGAAGTTAGAGGGGGGGGGGGAGGAAGAAAGACCACTTCGTGACCGATTTTTATGTTCCATCAGGAAGGCAACCGTAGAAACGGAACTATTAATACACACAAAAGGCAACATTTAGGAACAGCTGACATGCATTCGTCGCCAATGTTGAACTAAGGTTTTTTGGAATTGGCGGAGGGGTTACCATTGCCTCCCAATTCCAAGAAAACCGAGGGACATGAATTTGTTAGAGGGTAAGAATCGATGGGATAGCCATTTAACTTCGACCCCCTGTGGTATTGGAATTTCGAAAGCCTTTTGTATCCAAAGATTTGAAGATAATCGCAAAATAGTTTCAGGGGTTCAATCTTTCTTTTCCCCATTACTATGTACTCAAGTTGACTTTATTAGCTACTGTTGAAAAATTGCGATTGATGCGTATCGACTTACTTAGTATAAATTTGTGGCTTTTTTTTTTAATCCCTTAATGATCATCTCCCTCTGAGTTAAATTAAACAAATGTAATCTTTATAAGAATTTGGGAACTCTATTTTTGTAGACTAAAAATACTTTTCAAAAACATTTATTCAGTTTCGGAAAACATTCCGTAGACGTACATACTCATAAAATGCATAGAAAATTATAAATCATAAGAAATCTATATATAATTTAATATGAATCGGTCAATATAAAAAATCCCCCGCAGGTGGCTTTTACGGGGGGGGGGGGGGGGGTTGGAGACTGCCCCTCACTTTTCAAGAATTGTAAATTAATGACTGATTTAAAAAATATTTTTTACTGGGTGGTTTGATTTATTTCACTAAAATAAAAGCTAAAATTTCCAATTACATGAACTTTTCTTGGAATTCATGGTATTTCATGAGTATGGAACTTTGAATTGGAAGGGGGAAATCTACGGTGACCGTCCGTCCGGATTTTTGATGCCATATTCCTCATTTTTTAGAGATCAGTTAATCAGTAATATTAAAATCCAATTATTTTGTACAATTTACCAGAAAGAAAAAAAAACTTTGAAGACCGCTTCCCCCCCCCCCCCCAAACACAAACGCACTTCTTTGCATCCGCCACTTTTTTGGTGCACCAGCCACCTCGTGTTTACAAATGGAAACTAGTATGCTGTGGTCATCACGAAACTTTCTTCCATATTTTTCTTTTTTTTTTTTTTTCTGATCCCTCCCCATGCTTGACGAGGAAGCAATATTCCAAACAAAAAACAAAATTACACATGCAAAAACTTGACGACCACTCCAATGTCTGAATTATTGCAAAAGCAAAGCAAAAAGCAAAAATTGAAAGTTATTTTAAAAGCCGTGTTTGAATTAATTACAAATATTTTGTTTGTTAACACACATAAGATGGCAACAGTTAAAAATTTTAAATCATTGAGATAATGCTTCCGATCATTTCCATACAATTAAAATCAGGAGAAATACGCAGAGGACAATCTATTGCGATTTATCTTTCTTATTGTTGCAATAATAAAGCTATTTTTATTCGCAAAAAAAAAAAAAAAAAAAAAAAAAATCAACGCCTCTTGGAGCGATTGGCGCCAAAATTGAACCAAAGCCTGTTTAAATATGGATTCACATATATTCCAAATTTCAACCAGAACGTTGGATTACTTCTTGAGATAGGGCACTCACAATGGAAAAAAAGAACGGGCGATTGCGCTACCCCATTTTTACTTTCTTCTATATCTAATATATAGAAGAAAGTATTGGATTCGTGGAAATTTTCGAATTTCGAATTTTGACGGATTCGAACGTTTTGAGGTGTGCTGAGTCCATTTCGACTATTTTTGGAAAATGTCTGTCTGTGTGTATGTGTGTATGTGTGTATGTGTGTGTATGTGTGTATGTGTGTGTATGTGTGTATGTGTGTGTATGTGTGTGTGTATGTGTGTCACGTCTGTGTGTGACCAGTTTTTTGTGGCCGCTCTACAGCAAAAACTACCGCATGAAATCGAACGAAATTTGGTACACATATGTGCCCCTATGTGAACTTGTGCCCATTGGTTTTTGGCGCGAATTCCTCCAAGGGGGTGGAGCAATGGGACGTTTTTTGAGTTTTGCTCGATTGCTATTCCCCAGGAAGTAACTGGCGGAGTCAGACAAAATTTGGTCCATATGTTGTCCCTAACAGGTACAGATCCTGATTCAATTTTGGTGTCAATAGCTCAAACGGGGGTTGAGCTATAGAACGTTTTTTGCCGTCAATTGTGACTGCTGTATCTCAATAAATAATGAACGTAATCAAACAAAAATTTATCGACAAGTAGCCCTTAGAGGGTATAAGAAATGATTCTATTTTGGTGTCAACAGCTAAAAAGGGGGTGGCGCAATCGAACGTTCTTTTTTTTCCATTGTGAGTGCCATATCTCAAGAAGTAATGCTACGTTCTGGATGAAATTTGGAATAAATATGAATCCATATGTAAACAGGCGTTGATTTAATTTTGGCGCCAATCGCTCCAGGGGGGGGGCTGATTTTTTTTTATTTGTGTGAATAAAAATAGCTTTTTTATTGCAACAATAAGAAAGATAAATCGTAACAGACTGTCGTCTGCGTTCAGCTCGTGCTTTTAATTGCATGGAAATGATCCGAAATATTATCTCAATGATTTAAAACTTTTAACTGTTGCCATCTTGTGTCTGTTAACAGATAAATGTTTGTAATTATTTTCAACAAGGCTTTAAAAATAATTTTCAATTTTCATTCTTTGCTTTGCTTTTGAGATAAATCAGGAATTGGGATGGTCATCAAGTTTTGGCATGTGTAATTTTGTTTTCGTTGGTAATATTGCTTCCTCGTTAAGCATGGGGAGGGGTCAGAATTATAAGAAAGATATAGAAGAAAGTTTCGTGATGGCCACAACATACTAGTTTACTTTCTTCTATATCTAATATATAGAAGAAAGTATTGGATTGGTGCAAATTTTCGAATTTCGAATTTTGACGAATTCGAACGTTTTGAGGTGTGCTGAGTCCATTTCGACTATTTTTGGAAAATGTCTGTGTGTGTGTGTGTGTGTGTGTATGTGTGTCACGTCTGCGTGTGACCAGTTTTTTGTGGCCGCTCTACAGCAAAAACTACCGCATGAAATTGAACAAAATTTGGTACACATATGTGCCCCTATGTGAACTTGTGCCCATTAGTTTTTGGCGCGAATTCCTCCAAGGGGGGTGGAGCAATGGGACGTTTTTTGAGTTACGCGTGCTTGCTATTCCTCAGGAAGTAATTTTCGGAATCAAACAAAATTTGGTCCATATGTTGCCCCTAACAGGAGCAGGTGCTGATTCAATTTTGGTGTCAATAGCTCAAACGGGGGTTGAGTTATAGAACGTTTTTGTCGTCAATTGTGACTGCTGTATCTCAAGAAATAACGAACGGAATCAAACAAAAAATTTTTGACAAGTAGCCCTTAGTGGGTATAAGAGCTGATTTTATTTTGGGGAGGGATCAGAAAAAGGAAAAATATAGAAGAAAGTTTCGTGATGGCCACAACATACTAGTTAGCTGTTGACACCAAAATAAAATCAGCTCTTATACCCACTAAGGGCTACTTGCCGATAACAGCAGTCACAATTGACGACAAAAAACGTTCTATAGCTCAATCCCCGTTTGAGTTATTGACACCAAAATTGAATCAGCACCTGTTCCTGTTAATGGCAACATATGGACCAAATTTTGCTTGATTCCGCCAGTTACTTCCTGAGGAATAGCAAGCACGCGTAACTCAAAGAACGTCCCATTGCTCCACCTCCCTTGGAGGAATTCGCGCCAAAAACCAATGGGCACAAGTTCACATAGGAGCACATATGTGTACCAAATTTCGTTCGATTTCATGCGGTAGTTTTTGCTGTAGAGCGGCCACAAAAAACTGGTCACACACAGAAGTGACACACAGAGCAAACTCAAACGGGGGTTGAGTTATAGAACGTTTTTTGTCGTCAATTGTGACTGCTGTATCTCAAGAAATAACGAACGGAATCAAACAAAAATTTTTTGACAAGTAGCCCTTAGTGGGTATAAGAGCTGATTTTATTTTGGTGTCAACAGCTAAAAAGGGGGTAGCGCAATCGCCCGTTCTTTTTTTCTATTGTGAGTGCCCTATCTCAAGAAGTAATGCTACGTTCTGGTTGAAATTTGGAATAAATGTGAATCCATACGTAAACAGGCTTTGGTTCAATTTTGACTCCAATCGCTCCAAGAGGTGTTGATTTTTTTTTTTTTTTTTTTGCGAATAAAAATAGTTTTATTAATGCAGCAATAAGAAAGATAAATCGTAATAGATTGTCATCTGCGTATTTCTCGTGATTTTAATTGTATGGAAATAATCGGAAATATTATCTCAATGATTTAAAATTTTTGACTGTTGCCATCTTATGTTTGTTAATAAATAAAATATTTGTAATTAATTCAAGTAAGGCTTTTAAAGTAAATTTCAATTTTCGCTCTTTGTTTTGTTTTTACAATAATTCAGACATTGGGATGGTCGTCAAGTTTATGCATGTGTAATTTTGTTTTTGTTGGGAATATTGCTTCCTCGTCAAGCATGGGGAGGGATCAAAAAAAGGAAAAATATAGAAGAAAGTTTCGTGATGGCCACAACATACGAGTTATTTTTAGACCAAAGAAAATTAACCATACAATTAACCATACATATACAAAAATGATTCCCAAATTTAGACATATAACAACCTTGAACCTTCATTTCTTGCTACGCAACTGTTTTATGAGATTAACAGTTTTAACTGTTAGAGCAATAAAGTCGAGCCTAGCATTTTCCCACCGCTGTCTGCATATTACATTCAACGAGTGAAAAAATAATGAGGAAAAATTGTTGGATGTCCAATAAATTCTTTACATTTTTAACTACGGAAATGTTTCCAACCGTCTTCATCACGCACAAGCTACTACATTTCTTACAACTATATTGATGAAAAATATTTTTCTGTTTCTTTGCATACTGAATCGCCCTGGTGTCAGTTTTAATTTCTTTAGCAAAAACAATTTCCAATTCGCAACTCCAACAAACTATAGGGGGCGCTGCAACCACTGTCTAATGGCCGATGAAAAAACTAAAACAAACGCACGCTGTAACATATAAATTGCTTCTAAACTTAGGAAATGATAGATATTTTTGTTCGCATGTATGATTTTTTGTTCTTTATTCATTTGAAAAGATTTTTCAAAGTCTTTTGGTTATTCTGTGACCCATGTATAGAAAGAGATTAGAAATCAAAAAGTATTACGAAAGTAAAAAATTATGCAGAACACACAGTAAGTTGTTCTGAAGCAGCCATTTTCACGATGTTGAATTCGGAATTCATAAATTTTTGGTTCGCTTCGAACGGCATTTTCATTTTGTACCGTTTTTTCTATACATTAGTACATATTAAGTTCAGTTTCGTGACATTTCCGGCATTTGTTGACATTTTTGTCACATAGTGCACATACGTGACAGACTGTCAAGAGTAACGTTTAACACTAGATAATTTATTTCTATGATTATATGATTGGATATCAAAAGAAATCATCATGCATTTAATTCATTCGTCATGGAAATGATTTAACTGATATGCGAAATCTTGTCAAGATACATTATTCTTTCACACAATTTTAAAACCATAACCCTATAAGCAGATTTTTGGCGAACTTTTATTTTTTATTGTTCAAATTCTTAACGTTCTTTCCGGATTTTTCAATCTGTTCTGCGATAAATATTTTGAAGAAAATTTATTTGCATACTGTCTATTTCAGTAGGATACTGTAGTAACAAAGGTTATTTAAATCATTTATGTAGAATTAGGTTAAGGAAAAGTGTCCAGTCAATGTTGTTAAGTTCGTTTTTTTTTTCATCGAATTGAAAAACTGATATTTATTCAAATTCACTCAGAACAAGATAAATAAAATGTGTACTCACAGTTTATATCAGATATTTTTCATGTTACGCTGTTGCGGATGACGATTCCAAATGATGAATTACGCAAATAAAAAAATACACATAACAAACTATTTTTTTTGCCCAAAATGAACACATGGAACGCAATGTTTTAGTTTTGTCGGCAGTTTTGTAAATCTCGGCAAGGTAGCGTATTCGAGCGCTGGAGTTGCGAATTTTCTTTCCAAAATCGGATGCAGGTCAATAAAATATATGTTATCACAAAAAACTACTTCATTGATTTGCATTGCAGATTTTTCCTTCTTTAATTTCTAATTGAATGCTTTAATTTTTACGTTCATAATCCATTCGGGCAAGGTCCCCTGAACCGCTTGCCTCTAATATAAAAAAAACAACATGTTTTTTAAACTGCCCTTACAAAAAAATTAAATGGAATAGCCCTGGAATATAAAATATTGCATTAGTTTTTAGGACCAAAGTTTTGAAAACTTTTCCCTGGAAAGGCTCCGGAACCTCCTTCCAGTAAAATCTTCAAAAATTTATCTACAATGGGGTTGTTTCCTTCAGTCAAAAGAAGTACTTTTAGTCACTGAAGTTGATAGAATAAGCAAAAAAAGTAACATGGACCCAGAAAATTCTTTCATTTTCCCAACAGTTATTTTTTAATTATTTTTTTTAAATGTCCGATTTTTCAAACAAAGCGTGATCTTGATGACGTCACAAATGATGCTCTTTGGCGCATCTTTGTACCGCGTTTCCACGTTATAGTAATCAAGAAGCGAATTAAAATTGCGCTCTACGCTTGCTATCAACCAAATCGTTGCCAATACACGTGAGTAAAGATGCGAACTAAATATTTTTTGCTCTGTGAATGGCATTTCATTATTTGTGATGTCATTGTCAAGAAATGTTAACAATAAAAAAATCACCGATTTAAGTAATTTTTTAAAACTATTAACTCAAACAAATTATTTAAAAAATGGTTAGATCCTTTGTTTTTAAGCATGTTCTTTCAGAAAAAAATACCTTTAAAATATTGGAAACGACCCCATTGCGTTTTTGAAACTTCAATTTCGAAAATTTGGAGAAGGAGGAGAAATTGAATTCAAACTATTCGAAAACAAAAAAAAATATCAATCGGGGACCATTCCTTTGCCTAACTCCTCCTCCCTCTCCTCCTTTCCCTATCTGATCCAATTTTTTCAATCTGTCCCTCCCCACCCGCTAAAATAATTATCTGGTTGTGTCACTTGCCCTCTGACAGCGATGTCTCCATCCTCTCAAGAATGAGAGTCCCCGCAAAATAAAAAAGAAAAAGATCATCTAAAGCAGTGACTCACCACTTGGACTTAGCCCAGTAGCGTTCATGGACTTCGGTACCCCTCCCCCCCCCCGCAAGTTTTATAAGTGCGCCCTCTCCACCCACAAGATAATATATATTTTAAATTTAAAGTTAGTGATTTCTTTTCCAAAGCGTGTGCCTTCATATACCGCCCTTTGTGCGCCTACGCCACTGGGCTAGCCCCCCCCCCTCTTCTTCGAGTTCTAGATCCGCCACTGAATAGGCAAGGTGCAACCTATTAAATGTTCATATTTTGACTATTGGATATTGTTAATTGACCCTCAAAACTAAAAAATTCACCATCGCCGAATTTTAAAACACCGTGATTGATTTTTAATGAATTTTTAAAAATCCACGCGCAAAAGTGCGATCTTCCGAAACGTCACAAGCTTACGTCACAGGGCACTAATGGCAGCCTTCCGCCGAAGATAACTTGTTTTCGTACGGAAATTTTGAGCGCGCTATTTTTATTTTTTAGAAATTCAATAATCCTTTTGAACACACTATGGAGGCCGGATTCGTTAAAGCACAATCTAAATAATTTTCCTCAAGTAACATCAATGATGATATTCGAATATTTCCGAGAGGATGAGAGATTTAATGTTTCAGAAACGCGAGGAGTTAAATGCGAGGGGATAAGCCTTTTACGTTTCGTCTTCGAAGCCAACTGCATGTCCTTCGGCTTCTCCCGTATCGGAAGAGACACATCTTTCCACTTTCCTGTGCTTCTCACTACCTAAACTGTACGAAGCGAAGAGAAATAAAATCTAAAATCTAAAAAGAGAGAGACCACCTAGTGGTGTTTGATGAACCGCCCCATCCCCTCTTTTTTTTTTTTTTTTTTTTTTTTTCATCTACCAACTATGAGTACCCGAAAATAAGCAGAGGCTAGGAAGGAATAGCACCTCTGGAATATTTTCAATGCACTTTTACAAATAGATGAAAGTGGCGAAATAAAGAAACGAAAAATGTTGCTACCTACAATGTGACGCAAGATATTACTTATTACGTTTTTGTACATTAATTTTCACGCGGACGTTTATTGAGGCATTATTTTCTTCTTTACCTTACACTCAATGGAAAATATTGAAGGCAATTCTTAGTTCTTAATTGAATTCCATTTTTTTTCCTATTTTAATTGAAAAAAAAATAACTATAAATAGGGGAAGATTGCCATCAATGAACCACATAATAGTTTCCGATTTTTTTAGAATGGAAATCCAACTCAAATTTTACGTCAATTATAGGAACAAGTTCTCAGTATATTTCTCTTTTAATAATAATATTTCCTTTCATGATAAATATATAAAATAAAGTATGCAAATTAAAAATGAATATTTTAGCATGTGGTCCATTCATGGCTACCAGTTGTTACGGATAGACCATCCAGTTCCCATCGATGGACCACATTCTCAAACTAAAAAATCAATGGGTAACTTAAAACTATTTATAACAGGTGACCAATAAACACTAAAAATAACAATAAGTTATAGAAAAATAGATTTATTTTCTAAAATGTTTTATTTTTGTATAAGAGGAACATAAAAAAAGACACTCACACAACTCATGGTTGTTATCATCACACAGCGTTCACCACTTGATATTTTCCAAACTTATGCAACACTGTTCGAAGCTAATGTCTTTTCAACCTCTTTTGAACTGTTGAGAATTTTGTTAAATTGAATTTGACAATTTCCGTTTGACGCAAGATTGTATTTGTTCTCTAAAATGTCAAAGAACATTTTTGACCATTTTATTACTGAAACCAGAAGCTTAAGTCTCAAACTACCAGAGAATCTAGTATTAACAGACTTTTTTTTGTCTTAATTAAATATGTGGGACATGTTATTTTTCTCAGCCTCTTGAAAGGCCAATTCTCAATTTTTCGAAAGTAATTCCTAAAACTTCTCTAGTTTCAAAATATGATTCACTAATCATACTTCTATTTCGGAATGCTTATCTCCTAAATTTTAATAAATGACTAAGGTAACAACAAACCGGTTTTTATCTTCCATGCGACTGTTTAAAGTTGCTTTCAGGACTCTATATTGTCGGCAGACTTCGTTAAGGTCCATGCCACCATTTCTGTAAGCTACTGTAGCACGTTACATGCTTTCACTTGTCCACTGGCCATATTTTACTAATTTTTGGATTTTTTTTTTTTTTTTTTGAACAGCAAAAGTATTTGAAACTGTATTATTATGTTTTAAATTTTTAATCAATCTTATACAAAAAATTTCCTAGAAATTAAAATAAAGTATAAGAGTTTTCATGAATTATTGAGATTATTTTTTTCATTGTTATATTTATTTTTTTGAAAAAAATGAGCGATTTTCAAAAATAATTGACCTGAAGTTACAGCAATATTTGTCGGGTGGTCCATTCATGGAAACACCTAGTGGTTCAATGATAGCAACTGCGTCATTTTAAATATTCTTATGTGTTACTGCTGTGACGAATCATGATGAAACATGAAGTATGGGGAATCGTACTTGAAAAGGCACTCTTTTAAGTCAATGTTCTCGTTTAGATGATCAGTGGTATTCAAAGCATGCTAAATCTCAATGAATGAACTAAATCTCAATCTAAATGAAAATCTCAATAATTAGTAAAATAATGGTAGAAATCTTTTCTGACCGATTAACAATATGATTAAAAAATTTTAGCTACTTGACGACTCTGCAGTAGACTGTTTACTTATAAAGAAAGGTATTAAAACTGATAACGCGTCTGCACAAACTCTGGTACGGAAAACAATTTGCGGTCTAGTCATGAATTCGGTTCATTGACGTGTCTTTCTTCCCCTGTGTTTCTCATGGACTGTAATAATGTTTTCCCGCCACATCTCTATAACCTATAACTACCTTTTCCGTCTTTCAGGGTGGCCGGCTGTCCGCTGGCGGCCAAAAAACGGAAGCTGTTGGACAACTCGGGCTACGAATCCTCGCTGGCAAAGACACGGCGCTCCGAGTTTAAGCGCGCGGCCTCCGCCGAGCACGCCAAGATCGCTGCTGCTGCGGATCCGGAGAAAGGGAAAGTCACGAATGGACCGCCAAATGCCGACGCCAAGAAGATGAAGTCTGCCAACAAAGCTCCGGGGACGATGAACGGAGTGAGAGCCAAAGAATCGCCAGAGAGGAAGAACGGGAGAAAGGAGAGCGCATCGAAAAGTAAGCTCACCACTTTATTGACCGAATTGTGTTGTGAACAATCATTCTAGTCTTGATTCGGGATTCATCTGGCGATGTGAACACTCTACATTCCTCCCGGTATTGGTTTTGTTTCGATTTGATAATCAATTACCACAACTTACAGCCTCTTTTAGCGACTTCAGAAAACTTCTTAAAGTATTTGCTAATAATGCTTGATTCATTTAGCAACATGTATTCACGCATTCAGTAGACATTGCTGATGTACAATGAGCCTGGAGCAAAGGAGGGTCAGAGGGGACATGAATCAGTTGTTTAAATTTATCAAAATGAATGATATTAATGGATTAAATTTTGGGGCGGAAAGCAGGACGAGGGGTCATTGTTTAAAAGTTATTCAAATCTCAGGCTAACCTGGAAGTAAGGAAAAACTACTACTTTAGTAGGGTTGTGGGCACTTGTAACAGCTTACCGGAAGAACAAGGGGGTGGATAGTTTTAAGAGGGCCATTGATCTTCATTGAGGACTAATAAATTGACTAGGACCAGCCTAGCTGGGCCAAGAGCCTGTTGCTGGTCGTCACATTTGTATTTATATTGTATAAATTGGGCTAATAACATCAAAGAAAAGTTTTAATACACTCACAGATGTTGTGACACACACGTCTTGTGATGTGTGTTGTTGCGTCCTTTATACAACAGTTAAACTCAAAGGCGTGGGGAGAGAGGCGAATATCCCCTAGAACATAGGTTTTAGCACATAGATTGTAAGGTCAGTCATACCTCCCCCCCCCCCCCCGCTCTTTAGAAGCTTAAGTTCTGGTTGCGTCTAGTGGTCTAATTTATATTTGGTTAAAGTGAAAAGAAAAAAACTAAGTGAGTATAGTTGGGGCACACCTAATTTCGCGGCATTGTGAAGGCTACTCAGATCCTACTAAGAGCATTGTGACACTGTCAGGTTAGTTTTCCCCAACTATAGTTGTTTCAGTTCTGATTATAAAAAAAAATCAAGTGGACTAAAATGGACAATGAGCAAGTGAAGATACTTTTCCCGTAAAATGCGATAGAGAAAATTATCAGAAATCTACGAAAGTTAACCGCGTTCCTTTCTTTTGACAGTTGTAAATCATATTTTTGTAATCAGATTAACTCTCTTGTCCTCAAGAGCACCCCCCCCCTCATAATTAAACTTCATGGTTCATGATTAAGCTTATAACAAAGAAGTTTAATTTGTAGCAAAAAGAGAAAGATCAGTAATAGTTTCCTATTACTAACATGTAGCTCTCACTAAAGGTCTAGGCTCTCCCGGAGAAAAAAATCTCTTCTTTAAAAAACAACAATAAGTTTAAACAAAGTTTTTACATTATTTATAAGTTGCATTTCACAATAAATAATAATTTTCTTTAAAAATGTAGCATACCTATAAAATGAAAAGTGTTCTCCTTCCTCCTTTTTTTCTTTGTTTTTCCTATTTATCTGGGGATGAACAGAACTTATATCAATAATTCATAGTGAGAAATCAATAAATACCTTTCTGCTGAATATGTAAACTATAAAAACTACGTTCATATAAAGCACAAATTTTCGAACAATTCGATGTACGAGTGTCGGGGTTACAAGGAATTCGGTGCAAAATTTATTAACTTATGGGCGAAGGAATACATTTTTGTAACGGCATAAGTAAGTTGCAAAACTTCTTAATAATTCTCATTTACATTTTTTGCCTCTTTCAGATTCTGGTAATTGTATCTTGAAAGAAAATGGTGAGAAACGGCCGAAAAAACTTCAAGAATCCTCAAACAGAGAGTCAACGCGATCACCGAGCTCTAAAAAAAGCCAAGTCAAGGACGATGAGCGCTGTTCCTCCAAATTCAAAGACGTTCGACGCGCGCTTTCACCCCTTGCTAAAGCTAAAGAGAATGATTCCAAAGGGTCTGAAAAACAACCGAAAAAGTCGAATCCCAACATGTCAAATGAAAAGCGCTCTAAATTCAACACCAGTAGTCCATGCCATTCCTCTTTAAGCACTAGTTTCAAAGGGGTGAAATACGACGTAGAAGACACTGAGAACGATTCGAATGAAGGACAGAAAACAAAGCCAAAGAGCCTCAACGATGGGAAAGGCACTTCGAATAAAGCAAATCACCGACCAGCTTCGAACGCACAAACAAAACTATCAAACAAAAGTGATACAGACGATGATGAAACAAAATTGTCGAATGGCCTTAAACAAGATGACAAAGATGACAGCCGGGGCTCGACCATTATGAACGGCGATTTCTCAGAAGCAAAATCTTTTAATGATGTTTTCTCAGATACCGGTGCTCCGAAGAAATTCATAAAAAAAGAACCTGTCAAACCTGACGAAAAGGTAAATTTTCCCTCAGACAAAAGCAGAACTCACCCAAAAGCTACTACTGCCAATAAAACTATGTCACAGAATAGCATTGAAACCTCCCCAGAAGATAAGAAAGACGCTCAAAAACTGTTTAATTGTTCACTGGTATCCCACAAGCAAGAAACTTTTCCAATCAACCCGTTGAAAAATGGCGTCAATAAAACAGTGACTCATCATAGCGTGAATGCGAGAGAAAATTCCCACTTAAATACCATGAGCATTGGTAATCCCCAAGAAAATGCAAAGGCTTCAAATCAGCACATATTCGGGGAAAAACTAGTCAATATACAAACTCTCCCTGAAAACTCTGTAGAAAAATCACTACCAAGTAGCAATCATATAGGAAACACGCTGTGCAACAACGCCGGAAAACAAGTACTGAATTTCAGCACTTATCAAGCTGGTCAGAGCTACCTAAACTGCATTCAACAAAATAGATCCGAATCTCACCCAATGTTGAATCATTCTGCAAAGTGCCGTTTGGAAGAAGACGCAAAGAATGTTCAAGAAGCCCAAGAAGCACTCTTGCATCTATCTGGGGGTTTTGTTGCTGCTTCCCAGACTTGCTCGGGTAAACCACACTTCGAGAATTTATTCGACAAAAATGCTCTAAAAGTTCCTTCTTCGCATCAGTCCTGGAAAGACCTGGTGAATATAGGTCTCCAAAGTCAACAGATGGGAAGTGTTGGGGAAGCCTCTGTGAGTGTCAAGCAAGAATCCCCGCCGTCTGGCCCACGGTGTAAAGCAGAAAATACAAATCCTCTAACTACGTTAAAGAAACAAGTTGGTGAGTATTTTTTTTTCCTTTGAATAAAAAATGGGTTTATCCAAACAGTTTGCTTCTAAATTTCTGGATTTACTCGTCATATATTCCTAGTTTTCAAATAGGATTTCTAATTAAGGTTCTAAAAAAATGGCTTGTCAGTGTTGCACTTTACAACGGGAAGAATCTGTGTTGACAGTGATTGCTGAGGTTTTCTTTGTCCTGGGAACATATCGTCAGCTAACGCTCCACCAAAGTTTGATTTAACTTTTCATCTCTTATAGAGATAATCTCCTCAACTCCAACGTAAAAATCCATTTAGACGTTCTGGCTTTTACGTACTTTGATGAGTGATTGCATTTCAATGTAAGCAGATGAAGTTTCTTTTCGGGAAGCAAGCGCAGATACAGAGGGAGGGGGGGGATATATTAAAAAAAATCTAATAATATATTTATTTACTGTAAATTTCCTTTAAAATAAAAACGTAGACAACATTTTAAAAAGTTATTTGTTGGCTACAATCTTTTCACAAGTTTATTCATAAATTGCTCGCAATCGATTTTTTTTTTAAACATCTTGAGAATGGTGTTATACTCGTGCAACTCGTTTCAACACATCTCGGTGTGGTGCTCTTTACAATTTATAAGAAGTGACTCAACAAAACCATTCTTCATCTGAGTCATCAGTTCCACCATCCGTTCGTCTTCCTGTACACAGCAAATAATCAAACACTTTTTTCACACGGACACTTGTCCCCCTTTTTAGAACACTTATTTCGGAACATTTATTAGAACCGTTGTAAGAACAATTTTTAAAATATTTTTTGAACACGTACACTTGTCCCCCTTTTTTAGAACACTTTTTTGAGTCAGTTTCCAAAACACTTCCAGAAACACAGTTCGGAACATATATTTAGTTCAGCATTCTTTTTAGCGCACTTTTTAAGCACTTATAGGATCGCGTTAAAGACACGTTCTTGAACACTTCACTGATCATTTTGTGGCACACATATAGGTACAGCTTCTAGAATGCGTTTTAGAACAATTTCTTCGCACTAATATCATCTGTGGATACCTACCGCGCAAGTATAAAAGAAGCTTTTAGAAATAATAAATATGCACTAAATTCGTGTTCATTTTGAGACTGCAAGCTGATGATGGTTTAGGCTTTGGATGAATCTAATTATTAATCAGCATAGCTACTATGAAAATTTAAAATACAATGATATTTCCAAAATAATTGAGTAGCTTACAGCAGAATTGCACCCGAACAATGTTTACTAATAAAAAGGTTGCAGGAAAATGTAGCGCACAATATTACTTAGTACAGAAACTGCATGTACATTTAAAATATTAATTTTCATATTTACGTTTTCAAAGCTAATCCATACTGTAAAAAGTAAACAAAAATGTACAAACAAAGGCTCACATAACTTCAGTTTGTTGCTTCATAAATTTAATTTTCAAAAATTTTAATTTCTCAAGATCAAAATAAATTTGCCTTAGTAGTTTGAATTCGTGCTACTTTGCTATTCAGTGATCTATTGCTTGGTATCTGATCAATGACCTTAAACATTAGTTGTGTTCTTTTAAAAATGTGAGTGCAGTGGAATTCTTTAATGACTAATCATTTCCTTGAATATTAACTAAAGAGATTAATGCTGGATCTGGGGGCGAAGGGGGGAGTCGGGACACTTGCCCCCGTGAGACAACTTTTGGGGGACAACAAATTTACTCTTTTTTCCTGCTTTTTTTTTTTTCATTCAAACTTAATATAAAACTTGAAGGAAGATGGGTAGCAGCAGCAGTTTCAAAATTTGCCCTAGCTCGGAAAAATCGTATATCCGACACTGATAATTATCAATTAATTATTTTTAGTTTTAGCTCCTTGCATAAAGAAGAAAAGTGTTCGCGAAAAACAAAATAAATAAAAAATTACTTAGTCGTCAGTGGATGGCATACACTTTCAGTTTAGTAGCCCTTTTTTACCATTAGTAGCCACTTTATTCAAAACATTTATTTATTTCTTGAATGAGGGAAAAAAGTACTGCATTAAAACATGAGCTGTGGAAAAAGGTATTACCATATGAGATCTAACTGCAATTCCATTAATTTGCCTTTTTTTCTATCCCTCCCCCCCCCCTCCCGCCAAAGGTGAGTACAAACATTTTATATAAGCTTTAAAGTATGTACTTGTTTTTGAGGGGTGTGGTTTGGATCCTGAAAATAATAATGGCTTTTATTATTGATTGAAAGACAACATTTAATACTAAGGTTGGGATTGTTCTTACATCGCAAACTAATTGCTTCAAAATAGAAATGGTTTGTGTATGAAAAATCATTGATTCAAAAATTGTGCGACCGTTTTGGTTCTTAAGACGTGACTGGTTGAGTACTCTTTTTAGCTTCCATCGTATGGCATTTAATCTCCAGATGGCAACTAAATGCCATACATTCACGTCTAACTCAATTAGACAGTTAATGTCAAGTTCATTAACTAATGCAGCTAAATTTAAAATACACATGGAATTTATGTTTCAGACTTACGCACATAACACTGAACTGAGTTTATCAAACTTATCTAGTCTTTAAACACAATATGTTTAAAATGAATTTATTTAACTTTATACATACACATTGAAAAAATTACATAACAATGCTTGAAACTATCTTGCTTTCTACAACCTGGTAAAACATTACCTAAAAAAAATAAGAAAAAGCTTTTTTTCTCTTTTTTTTTTAAACAAAAATACGCTTAATTATGAGAACACAAGCAATACGTTATACATTTATTTGTAAGCTGTAGGGGAATGTGGGGCAAAGTGAAATGGTGAAATAATTACTTTTACTGCCAACAATCTCGTAATATTTTAACTATATAGTAGCACATGTACTCTATTCCAGTCGGGAAAAAATACATCTGGAGTTTAAAATTAATGATAATAATGGCAATTTTCAAAAAAGGACATTCATATTGTAATATTTTGATGTAAGTCAAAAATTATTTTTGCAAGAATAAAATGATAAAATTATAGTTACTAACATTTTAAATATTAATTGGGACCTTCTAATATTTGATGCAGGAATTTTTACGTTTTTCAGTTAATTTTAAGCTTACTTGTAATTCTAATATTGGCAAGGTGAACGGGACAAAGTGAAATAGTTGATTTCGTTTACTCACTCAATTACACATTACACTGCTCGGTTAAAAAAAAAAACTTCAAAATGTTTCTGACATTTCGTCGGCTGGTTCTTATGTAAAATGACCCCCTGAATCCAAATATGACCTCCGTTTTCTCCATATACGTACCAATTTTTTTGTTGAAGACCCCCCAAGTTTTTTTTCAATTTTCCTTAGTTTTAGAGCATTTTTTTTTTTTTTTTTTGGAGGTGAAAGGAGCTTTACATAAACTGCTAACATAGTTTTGGTGGGCAAGAGAGTTTCAAAGTTCAAGATCATGGACACCCATCACAAAAAAGGGGACTTGGGGGTATATCTCCCTCCCCCAAATATTAGAAAAATCACGAAAAATGATCTTTTTATTCTGCTTTATTAAAAAAGATGTTTTAAAAAAAATTTGGTGTAGAATGAGAGTATAAGACTCCCTCGCTATGACTCCTATGTCCAAAAAATTTTCGGATGTAAAAAAATTAAAAAAAAAAAAAAACTGTCTTATGAATGCCGCACGTTGCATACGAGTTGAATCGCAGGTCCTCATTCAAATAGATATTCTTCTGGCTGATTCTTATATAAAATGACTCCTTGTTTCCAAATACGACCACCTTTCCCCCATCACGCCCCCCTTTTTAGAACCTCCCCCCTACCCTGATTCAGAGCCATTTATTGTTTTAAATTTGGAGGGGAAAATGAGCATTAAAATAACCTTAAACATTATTCTGAATGACTAGAGATGTGCAAGGTTCTAAATCTTGTGCATATATAGCAAAGAAAAAAACTTGCCCCCCCCCCCCCCCCTCCAAATAAAAAAGGGGGCGTGATTTTCTACAAAAATCGGTACATGTAGGAGGAAAACGGAGATCATACTTGGATTCAGGGGGTAAATTTGCAGAAGAATCAGGGGGAATAGCCTCAGAAGCATTTGAAAGTAATTTTTCCTGCACAGTGTGTTTGGAGGGGTGCCCCCCCCCCCTTTTCTTTTTTGCTGCATATGCATAAGATGTTGTGCTTTGCACATCTCTAATCATTCAGAATAATATTTACAGTTATTGTAATGCTCATTTTCCCATCCAAATTAAAAAATAGCGGGGGAGAAGAGGAAGGGGTAGGTTCTAAAAAGGGGGGCGTGATGGGGAGAAAGATGGTCGTACTTGGAAGCAAGGGGTCATTTTATATAAAAATCAGCCAGAGGAATGCCTTTTTGAATGAAGACTTGCGATTCAACTCGTATGCAATGTGCGACATTCACATGATATTTTTTTTTTAAATTTTTTTTACATCCGAAAATTTTTTTGGACATAGGAGTCATAGAAGGGAATCTTATTCTCTTACTCTGCACCGAAATTTTTTTTACAAATTCAGCATCAGTTTTTACAATTTTCCGGGGACCCCCCCCCCCCTCCAATCAGAGTTTCCTTCCTCTAACATCACCAAAGATAGCTTTGAACTATACTTTAAAAAAAAAAAAAATTTCAAAATATTGTGGTTAATAATACCCTTATTCCTCAAGTTACCTTACAAAAATGTTTTTAACACTTTAGCTTCAAAATAGTTTCAGCTGAAATGAACCCCGGAACATAAAACCCAAAGTTCCTTAAAAATGCCCTAAATGTACCGTTTTAAAACTGCATTCTTACATTTTTTCCTAGAGGTATCCTTCCCCAACTCTCCATACTTTTCCCCATCTCTACATAATCAAAGACAGCTTAAACATATTTTAAGACTAGATAAATCTCTGAGGGAGATCCCCCTACGCCCTTTCCAGAACTGTAAAAATGGCTTAAACTTGCGTTACTCATATTGAATTCGGCATTCTTCTCAGAAAAAGGTCTGATATTTCCTGTTTCCTCAGTCTGTGGTCACCCTTAATCTATCTCTCAATGCGATTGAACATATAACAACTAAATTACAATTGAAATAGTTTTTACACTGCAACAGACATCACGTTTAGTTATCCAACAATTTTTACTAAGTTTTTCATGGAACTTTTCATGATTCAAAAAAAAAAAAAAAAAAAAACGAAAAGAAAATTGTTTTTGTGTTTACGTTATCAGGTTGTACCTGTTTTACAAAGAATTAAAGTTTCTTTTTTTTTTTCCAAAGAAATAAAGAGTGAAATTTTTTATTCACATGTTTTTTATCACACGGCAAATTAAAACGTGGGATTAAGGAAAAAACTATTAAGCATTTTTTTCTGAACAAGCGGTTTTAACTATTTTTGTGTCATGACCCCATTTTCAAGAACACGAGACACGATACATGTGTTGTACGTACTCAAAACACACATTTATATAAGGCACCCTGTTTGCTCCAATTGCTTCAATGATTTCAAAAATTTGACTAAGATACTTAATGAGATTTTTAACTAATGTTTTGAACTCAGATTATTCATTCGAACAATACTTTGCTTGGCATTTCTGCAAAACATCGATCATGAAACTCAGTTTTCATGATTTTTTTAACTGCAACAGATAATAAAATTAACTATCCATAAATAAGATGCTAAATGGTACGCAATATGTTATACTCAAAATTCAAGATAAAACTGATTGATATTAAACATTAGACAATATATTTTGTCAAACATCATTACTTTGAAGAATCTTGAACTCTGGACCTAGGTTCGAATCTCATTCATACTATTGTGGTAGATTTTGATCATATTCTAGTTTAACCTAATCTAAGCCGCAGAACCTCCAACGATTCATTCTTTTTCGGTTTGTTAAACCAAAAAGTTGTGCACAAGATGATCGATATTATAGGATGTTTACAAGCAAAAGTACTAACGTATCAAAAAATTGCTAACCAGAAAAATAAAATTACCTAAAATATTTGTAAAAACAAAAAGTAGATGACAGAACTTATAAAAAGCATTTAGATGAAAGAGATGCTTTTTTTTAAAGATTGAAATTGAACAGCGTAAGAAATGCCCTTCGACCTTCATCAGAAATGTTTTTGGGTCATAACCTGTGATTAAGGAGCCCTTGTTTAAACCTCTAATTCCGATGTTCTTAAAAAATTCTAAATCTAAAGATAAGGACAGGAGCCCTAAATCAATCGTTAAGTTTCAAAATTAGAATCGTAACACGTTAGTCTTAACGTAACCACACAGTTTTAAAACACAGGATTTCATTTTATTTCAAAACTTAAGCGGTATGGTAAACTATTAGTTTATTTAAAACAAAAGTATGAAGCTCAGTAAATGTACAAATACAAAAATTATCTGTAAAGAACATAAAAAATGAAAGTGGCGTACCTTTTGAGCATTCAAAAATATCACGAAAATGATTGCGGCCGATCCAGATTGTTTACAAACATGGCGTAGCAAAGAAAGCAGTGATTTCACAAGCACTCTCAAATCTGCGCGCAATGTGTTCTCAAGTGTATTCCCAAACTTCGGCTGAATAGAGATTCCCAGCAAAACACATTCGGTGCACTTTTGGAACGTTTTCTTTATAACGGAACGGATTAGTAAAATATTTCAGCTTCATTTCTTTGTACATAACACATTCGAAATACATTTTAGCACATATTCAGGCAACTGGAACACTTAAAGAGTTTCAAATGTGTACCGATTATTTGCAGTGTAATAATCTGGCAAACTTCTGGTATTCAGAAGCAACATGAATATTTTGATCCATTTCTGTCCGTATCTCGAGCTCGTGAGACGTCATATATGAAAATTTTTTAAAAAATTCATTCATTTTTATTTCCTCATCATTTCTTTTAGCATAGTCATTCGTCATCTGAATCATCAGTTCCATCATCCGTTTGTCTTCCTATAACAATATGATTAACTTATGGTGCTTGGAAGTTATATGAATATTTTGATCCATTTCTATCTATGCCTCAAACTCTTCAGGCATCATAGCTGAATTTTTTTTTAATCAGTTCATTGATTTGTGTCTCTTGGTCACGTTTTTTTCAAAATCATTCTTCAGTCATCAATTACATCATCAGTATGATTTCTTATAGCAAACTGGCTAACTGCTGGCATTCAGAAACTACGTGAACATCTTGATCCATTTCTATCCATGACTCGAGCTCTTGAGATGCCATATCTAAATTATTCTCGATTAGTTCATTCATATTTTTTTCCTGGTCACGTTTTCGCAAAGTCTTCAGTAGGCGAAGCAACTTCAAATCGTTTCAATCCCGATCCCTGATTTGAAAATTGGTATCATTAAACGATGAAATGATCATATACAGCGATAATTTTAACGTAAAAATGAATGTAGAAAATCTGGTCCGTGTAATTTTGATAACAATAAGCAATTTATTGCATAAACATCGATCTCATTAAGCTAAGGCAATTATATTTTTGTCATATTTTATGATCACTAAACTATAAGTCGATGAGAATTTTCTGCCCTGTGGTTTTCAGACTATTTCCCGAAGAAAGAAGAAGAGGAAGAGAACGCCATGCAAAGCCTGCTCAAGATCGAGGAGGAGTGTGCCAACATCCTCGCCGCCTCCTTCTCCGTCCAGCCCATTCAGCAGCAGCATGAGACGATACTTTACAGGAGACCAGTAGGTTTCACCAGTTCTCAAATTTTTCCTCCTTCTTGGAACAACGTTAAAATGCTACATTTATTAAATTACTCAGAATTAATTTGCATTTATTTTCATGGATAGTTTAAGTGTGCAAATTGTTAATCCTTGAATGCATGATATTTAAAAACACATTTTAAAATATGTTCTTTCGGCTTTAATCTTTTGTTGAAATCATGGAAAAAACTCTTAAAAAATCACGTTTTAATTATGCTTAAACAACCAGTTGGCAACATTGGCTTTAATTGAAAATACAACGAATAGTTGAACTTCAACTATCGAAAAGCATTGCTTAAAATTGCTAAAGTATCCTACTACTTAAGTAGTAGTAAAAATTGATTCGCCATACAATTAAAAGAGTAGGCGTTATCAAGCGCACTAAACTAAAAAAAAAAAGCGTCCTACATTTACAAATAATGCAGAAAAAAAAAGTATATTTTTGTTTTCCAATCAGATAGGTTCATTTACAAGTTTAAAACTGATTTAGCAACATCTTCATTGAGTATTTTCTTGGTTATTGGCAACCACAGAGTTTCAATTTGTTCTTATAGTATTTCAGAACACAAAATTGGGTATATTGTCAAATGGCTACACAATGCAATTAAGAGTTAAATTTGAATACTGTAAGGTTGTTCCGTCATTTCATACATTTTTTCTGCAACTATGAAACAAGATAAATATCAGCATTAAAAAAAAAAAAAACTGCTTCAGACATTTAAATGAATTGACATAATTTCCTCGTAAGAGCTGCCCACTTTTCCCGCTATAGAGGACAAAGTGGATCCATTTCAGAAGTACTAAAAAAGTCTTATTTTCCCCCACTTACGCAGATTCTTTGTTACATAATTTTTGCAGCTTTGCAGTGTTACTGTGTGAAAACATCCCTGAATTATTTACAAGATGCGCATTAATCATTATTTTATACAATCCATCAAACCTTAAGTGATCCCCCTTGGTTAATTTTCTCCTAATGGCTGTTGCCTTTTCCCTTAGTGCTCCCCGGAAGACGATGATGAAAAATACGTCTCAGCAGACTCTTCCCCCTCTCCCGCATCTTCACCATCCCGTTCCTCACGTTCACCTTCGCCCCTCTCCTCCCCTGCCTCTTCACCACCCAGGGAGACGGGACGAGTGGACGTGGCCGTAGGCGATTCTCACCCTCAGCAGGATGAAGGGGAGGAGCCATCCGAAGATTGCCACGCCCCAAGAGAGGTCTCTACAACCTCTACCAACACAGATTTCACGTCTTCGGAGAGCACGCAAGTTTCGGCTGGTACCGCCCCCTCGCCAACTACCGTCTCAGGTAAGTCCTAATTTCATTTCAGTCATTAAGAATACTGCGAAAGTTTTGTCCGTTTGAACTGAGTCAAACTGAACAACAAGTGACAGAGTCAGCAAGTGATTTCGGTCAGTGGCAAAATACTTTTAAAAACTGGCAAAATCTTGCTGCGTCTGTATTTGACAAAAAGAAATCGTACTTGGTTCTATTTGTCGTTTAACAAGAACGACTGGAAAGAAGAAAGCTTCAATAGGTGGCCATTATTATGGTACTTTAATATAAAGAAGGATCCTATGTTTATGTGCTTTGAGTTTGATTATCTTATCACAAGATAAAGTGAGTTCTAAATTATCAATTCAGTTTCTCTTACCTAATAACAGCAGTGACATACGATTTTAGCATTTTTAATTTAAAACTGTATAAAAATTTAAATGATTTAAAACTTTTTGTATGTTTTAACTTTTTAAGAGAAGTATCCCTAATAATTAGGTCCATTTTTAATATGATTCATAACTACTTAAATCACTCTGAGAAATGAATGTTTGCTATACGAAAAGAATAAACAGGAAAGTTGCTTTGAACGATTGTACTAAATGCCGGCATGTGCTTTGAGTTGACAGCAGTTAGTAAACATTTTTATTATAAGAGTCATTCTCATAGAAGCAGTCATTTTCATATCATCGTTAAGATTTACGAATGTTTTATTTCTCATGAAAAATTTTTAGGGTGTTAAATACTTTTCTGAATGGAGTTTAACAATGTAATAAAAATAAAATTCTAATATTTGATTTTTAAATATATTTTATGTAAGCCTAATGTACTAAAATGTCAGTAAAAAAATAAATAAATAAAGCAAAAATAATTTCTACCCAAACAAACAAGAAGTTCCCATTTTTGTGTTTTTTGTTCCGTATTATTGAATAAAGTAATACAAAAAAATCTAAGGAAATTTAATTCCTATTAAGAATGATTTCAAGCAATTGTTTTTACGTTTGTACTCTTTTATTTCTTCACTCCTGAATAAAATTTCAACTACAGATGTAAGTCAACTCATAAACACTGAAAGTGGCAATCTTCAAGTTGTTCTTGAAAACTATAAGCTGTGAATCTTCGTTAGAATCAGAGCAGCTATGTAAAAATTTGAACTTATGCCCGATTTACATGAAAAAAAAACACACACACAACTGTATATTGCTGTCAAGTGCGCTTGCTGCAAACCCAGTCTGTCAACTTCCGTAAATAAATGTTATCAATGGAGAATTAAAAAATAATAATAATGATGATAATGTGTTCACCATTCCCGATACAACGCCATCATTAGAAGGACGGAACAAAGCGCGTTTCTAATGTTGGCTTCTCCCGCCATAGAGTGTTCGAACGGAAAGACAAACTCTACAGTGACTTGAAAGCCGGAGCAACAGTCGTTTTCCCCGCTATTCTTTTAAAACTCGTTCATCCTAGTGCTTCGATTTGTAGCACGGAAGAGGTGGCAAGTAAGGAATTTAGAAGTTTCTTTGTACAGCTATTGTAACAGAAACTTAAACTAACTGGCGAGAGAATCAGTCTGGCTTCGGTTTTTAAGTGAGCCCAGCAGAATAGCGGATAACAACTTACAAAAAATTGAGCGCGAAAAAAGCGAGATTCAGGGAAACTTTGTCGGAATTTCTCTCTGTCAAACAACATTACTCATATTTTAAAAATTTTGCTACGATTTTTAGTGTTTACTATAAGAAAAACTCTTGAGTAATGTATGGTTATCCAAAATTGAGAAATAATAAATATTAAATCCATTTAAAATGAACTATTAGCTAGGTTCAAAGTTATCCCGCATTTAGGGTAACTTTGAGCCCCGTCAAAAATGGGATGCAAAATAAGTTATTTTAATAAAAGTAGCTCAACTATAAAGCAGAAAAATAAAATTTCTAAATATTTAAAAACTGCATCCTGGTACTTCAACACTCAGAAGATTTCTATCGTTTACAGTATTTTGCATTGTGATATTGTAGAATATTACAATGTAGGAAAAACAATTTTAACCAGGTTTTGATTTCTGAATAAGCAAACTAAGCCATGGCGACCCAGGGCCTCTTATTTTTAGGGGTCTCTCAAATGGCTAAAATTGGTTCAGCCGGTAGCTAAAATTGTAAAATTTGACTACAGTCCCCCCCCCCCTCCGAAAAAATGTTTAGTCTAGGACCGCATGATATCTTAATCGGGCCTTGATTTCAACAACTTCAAAATAAGTCTCCAGCAGTAAAAATTATTGAATGTTGCAGTGAGATGTGTACCATCTTACTTTTTTTTGCCTTAACAGTCCTAGCATGGGGTAGCACCCCCAGTAATTATCAGGTCACCAGTAATTGGCACTTCCAACAAAAATGTCCTAAAATAAGATTCGTATCCAATCTTTTAAAAGTAGAAATTCTATATAGCAACTAAATGTACATTTACTTTAAAGATTTATAACTTCAATTCATGTTACAAGATGGTAGCAGTGCATAGGAAAGAGAAACAAGGGTGGCTTGTGTCACGTCAGCGATTTTTGTAGCAAAAGTTTCTTCTCTGGCTTAAGGGAAGCATGCGCATCAATCCATTAAAATCTGACTTAAAATATATTTAAAATTATCCTTGCCAAAAGTTTTGTTTAACTGAAAGGTGTTACTTTGAATGGGTAGAAATGTATTTTTGTCCCTTTTTGGATTTTTGAAATAATGATGGATGTCATTTAGTGGTGTTTCAATTTTGCTGGTCCCCAGTAATTGGCACATGTGCCAATTACTGGGCACTCAATAGTCTCACTAATGTGTTGTGCAATGTGTCACTAGTTTGATTTCTGATACTTTTGCAGCAACTATATTTTATGGGTTCTACTATTAATTTGAATCCTACAGAATACAAAGTTATTTTTTTAAAAGAAGCAATGAAAAACAAATATTTTTTGCCATCAGTCAGATATTGCGAAAATAGAGAATCGGTTTATTTTTTATGGTCCCTTAGAATCATCGGGTCAACGCTCCTTTTTCTGTGGAAACAACTATAATTTGTAAAATCGAAACTGCATACCGACTAATGAAACAGCAGTAATCTCGATATTTTTTTCCATGCAATACTCCAATTTTTTTTTTTTCTTTAAAATACTTTTTCAGCGTCAAAATGTGGATTCAACGTTAATTTATGTAAAATTACCTATTTTAAATTAACATTAATTATGTTTCTTATGATAATAAAATTTTTATGTAATCTAAAAGTGAAAAATAAAGTGTAAAAAAATAATTTTCGAGTTCTTATATATATATAGTTACCAAAATCAAAAAATCACCAGTAATTGGCACACGTTAATAGAACTGGAAAATTATTTTTTTACACTTTTGTAATGAAAACAGAGGTAAGTTAAAGGACAAACTCTTAAAGTGCCAATTACTGGGATTGTAACTATATATTTGATTTTTCCCAGTGAATTCAACGAAAATATAGAACGACAGTGGCGTAGGTTATACAAATTTAATTTTAAGAAAGTTACTACGTAGTAACTTTTGATCAAAGTTGAAGCATAATTTGAAACTATATGTTGGACTTGTTTAAATGCAAGTCCTTCTCTTAAAGTTAAAATTGACGCAGTCTTGATGTTATGGAAAATGTTTCAACAACACCTAAATTACTCAAAACTAAGTTCTTCCAATTACATTTCGAAAACATTAAATGTTCGCTGCAAAAGCACTTAATCTCAGAGCATCATTACTGTAGAGGCTCGGAAAGCTTTAGCTTTCCCTCAGATTTTTCATGGGGCACAAAAATGGCTGAAAAACTGCAAAAAAATTCCGGTATCTACTTTTAACTTTTTTATAAGAAGTTGCAAATTTGAGAACTGGTTCAATAAAAACTGTTGGTTTAATTTACAAAAATAAGAAGAAATTTCATAAAATGCTAGTTTTCAAATCTGCTCGCAAGATACAGTTAAACGTCGGCTTGGCTCAACTGTGTTAGAATGCACTTTTACTGCAACATATAATTAACTTTGTGAAGTGGTAAATCTGATTTAACAACCTATCATTCTCATTAGCTGAGAATTGCAGCACTAACATACGCAATGTACTAAATTTCTATATGTTTAGGAGAGGAGGGGTGAAATAAACTTTAATTTAAATTCTACTAAGTCATTTTTGGAAATAATACTCGTAGCATTAGTGAAATAATACTTGTAACATTTCAATGTCCGTGGAATTTTTTGAAAAAATTCCCGAAACAAAAAGGGGATTGGGGGAAATAAAAGTGAGCTTCGCCTTATTTCATAGCTCAATCGGTTCCTGCTTAAAGTGTCTGACTGACATCTTTAAAAAATATGTTGTAAATCAGTCTTCGCTTTGAACAGGAGGAGGCATTTCCCGCCGTTTTGGAGTAGGACTTGAGCCACGCCCTTTGACCTATGAGGACCACCTCTTGCCCATTCCAGACGACGACAATCCTCTGGTCATCGACGAAGGCGGAGACACCAAGGACTCGGAACACTCACACCTGGGGTAAGGCAACAGAAAAATCTCGTTGTACACTCATACACGCATAAACTGTTTGCTACTTACCCAGAGAACCACAAGAATTCTGGAATAATGAGAAAAGTTAAATAGGTAGCAATTTATAGAGAATACTAAAACCTGGAATGATAATCTGATATATTCTGGGCTATCTTTCTCTATTTTCACTCTTTACTTCCTAGATTTTAAAAACAGTAAAAGCTTAACTGAATACTAATGACATTGCGATTAGCTCGTTTCGCTTGTTGCGTAACCTCAAATGCAGAAAACAACAAGTCTATAACTTTCAGTTATGATATTCCGACATAACTCTAACTATAATCACACAATTTATGTAAAGACAGACCAAATCTATTTTTTTTTATCGACAAATTCGTTTTCTTGAGCCCTAACGGGTCTGAAAAACTCAAAGTTCTTCTCTCAGTTTGCTTGAAAACAGACTTTAGCTTTAGGAGTGTAGAGAAATTTGTTGTTATGTCAGATTGTTACTAATTTCAGTTCTCCCTACCTCCTTAGGTCCCAAGAGGAGACCACGTGTTCCTCTTTGATGATGACGACAGCGTGCCTGGACACCCTGGCTGATGACATTTCCATGGGCAGCCATTCGGACGGATCGCTCAAAGGTAAAGACATCTTTTCTCACAGGATCATACATTTGATCTAAAAATTTCTGTGCTCATAAGTACGGTAAGAGAAAAATATCACAGCCGAAAAAGAGTTGATCATTAATGCAAAGAAATTCATTCTTAAAATTAAAACGTTAGTATAAGCCGTGTCACAAATAGCTGCGAATCGCATTATTTTGCTAAGAAATACGGTCGGTTTTGAATTTAATGGATTCTCAACAAAATCTTCGCTACAACCTTTCTGATCCATCAGTAGTTCCACATAGTTTAACTAACGCGACCTTATGGTGTCAATGGCTTGCTCTTTGGCTGTTATATATTTCTGCATAAGAAATCAGATACATACGCTACCCCAGAATATTATGGTTTCTTTATCGAACTACATTGAAAATCGTCATTGCTGTAGTGATAGCCAGACAGAATTATCGAACGTTATGGTTTCTTTATCAAACTACATTGAAATTCGCCGTTGCTGTAGCGATAGCCAGACAGAATTATCGAACGTTATGGTTTCTTTATCGAACTACATTGAAAATCGTCATTGCTTTAGTGATATCCAGACAGAATTATATACTACGGCATAAGGAACAAGGAAGTAAGACGTTATTGTCAGAGGGTTATGATTTCTTTATCGAAGTACATTAAAAATTGTCGCTGCTGTAGTGATAACCAGACAGACAGGGGGGAAAGCAGGAATATTGTGCTGCTATAACGGCGGGTCGAAACTAGCACGACACTAAATGGAATCGTATAGTCATCAGTAAAAATGGTATCATTAGTTTCGGTTTCAAATCTGCTTCGATGTTGCAATTCAATCGCTTCTTTCATGCGTTCTAAGTAACTCCTTAAATTCCTTTAAGGCGGCCTCGAAGACATATGTTTTCCAGGAGTATCCTTAAAATGATTCTTTGCTGATTTTTTTTTCCAGATAGCAAATGCCCGACCCCTGGATGCAACGGGACTGGACACTCAACCGGACTCTACTCGCACCACAGGAGGTGGGTATGGTGACATTATCTCCACCTCGCACTCTCGATGCCCGCCTACTCTCTCGTACTCTGATCGAAGTATTCTTGTTTCTTTTCAGCTTATCTGGCTGTCCAAGGAAAGATAAAATAACTCCAGAAAGTAAGAACTCTATCCAACAACGTAAATGCTCCCTATTTTTCTTTCCATTTTTACAATATTTGTCTTCTATGTTTTACAGTTTATTTGTGTATTTTTCTCTTACTTTTATACTAACATATGACGCCATTTTTTTTCCGATTAAATACTTTTTTCGGATTAAAAAAAAAAGGTTTAAGTCTACACAGTTAAAAATTTGGAAAAGGTTAGGACCAAATTCACGAGAACTGCTCTTGTTCCGTCTATTTTGGAAAAAAAAACAGCATTAACTATAGCTTAAAATCTGCGCCAATTGTAATGGAATACTGAGTTTGCCGAAAATTTAGTTTCATATCCCATAAAGTTTTTATAAGCATCAAATATACCCTAAAATATAGTTTAACGCAAGTTACAATTTTTAACAGTGCATCAAATCGATTGAGTGAAAAATAGTTTTCCCTAAATGTCGTAGTTCACTTTTCCTGTGTAATTGGTGATGGTAATTTCATTGACCTTACAATTACTTCTTGCTCCCCTTCCCCTTCCATCCGTCATTCCATTTTAAATAAGCAAAGCTCTCTCTCTCTCTCCCCATAAAGCTAAAATTAAAAATACATCCAGGGAATGTTTTGAGGTAGTTAGTATACATTAGAATCAAAAAGCAAAGAAGCAGTTTTACACTTATAGGATGATTAAATAAATTAACATTCTTCCTAAATTTACAGCGAAATTACTGCTGAGTTCTTTCAGTATGCCAAAATATTTTTGTTTGTAACAGTTATTTAGGAGACATTTCGGTTAGCCCGGTGCAGTGACTGGGGGAGGAGAGTGCGGGAGTATGCAGTACCCCTCAATATTAGATTTTTCATTGTAAAAATATTACGAAGTAAATAATAAATTGGCTTCAAACCGCCTTCTAAAAAAAAGTCTACTTTTTGAATCAAAACTGGTATCTAGACCAGAGCTTCTCGACCTTTTTTTGGCTTGTGAACCTTGAGAGCATACAATTTTCGTGACCCCCCTTCATGTTTATAATACAGTCTATGCTCTCAAATTCAAAGTCTATTCGTGATTTTTCGAATTGTGCGGGTTTCCAATAACTAATTTGTTTAATCATTCTGTACCGCTGAATTACAAAATTATCTTCATTGTATATTTTAGGAACACATATCTAAATTAAAAAGATTTTATCACGCTAATTAAATTAAGCTAAAAATTAAATTTTTTTGATATTATATTTAATTCATGATTTTATAGATTGTTTTCAAATATTTTTGGCAGTTTTTTTTTTTTTTTTTTGATAATATGTGTATTAAAAATTATGCAAGGCATAAAAATGTATAATAGACAATTCAAGGATGATAAAAATTGCTCTATTTGAACAATAAATACACTGCAAATTAAAAATGCAATCTTGAGTTCATCTTTTGAAAGTTTTAACAAACATAATGCTGCTTCTACTCATTATTTCCATCTTAAATTGCTGCTTAACGATCAACTGTAAATTTCATTTCTTACATTTCAAACCTTGAGCAGATTTTAGACAATTGTGAATTTTAGGCCAACGAATTTGTGAGAGATGATTTTTTTAGACCTTTTTGGCCATTTATGGACTGCTTTACCTTTATGCAAAATGTTTTCAACAGTATGAAATTATTAAACTGAGACGGCAGTGTGAAATTATACACGGGAGCTGGCTAAACGAGGTTCTACTGCATTTGGTAACACTTTGATCTGAAATAATATACTTCAATCAAAAAATAATCTGGAAGATTTTTCGCATTCGTAACCAAATTTTCAGTTTAAAATATTGTATGGTTTTTCTGAGTTCTTAAACAAAAATTTAGCCTCCGTTTTAGCCATTGCCGAATGTTTAAATTCTATCTGTCTCGTTAAAGTAAGAAATTTTAACAAAATCAAACTGGTTGGTTAACAGTTACTTGAAACCTACGCATTATAACGAATAATATAGACTTTCCTTTAAACAAATTGATGTTTGTTTTCATTGCTTTGCGTACCTGGACCTGTAAATTAACATGTCAAAAGTAATGACAGTTCTTTTGTGAAATCTACTCTATTCCAATGGTCTGAATACAACCAAATTTGTTATTTAATCTAATCTGAGCACTGTTTTCAAAAATGATTTTGAATAAAAAAATAGAACCGACTTCAAAATTGCTCTAAAAAGTGAAAAATAATTTTATTCTTTGAACACTATTGATAATACTTTTAAATGTAATTTTTGAAGTTGGCGCAAAAAAAAAAAAAAAAAAAGTAAAATCATGTGTAGCCATACTTTGCTCATAGTTTTTAAGATAATCATCCTAAGTTAGGAATGAAACATTTATACCGTTGCTTAAATATGCTGTCATCAATGCATAATGTATGCGAGTGGTATTGAAGAAACTGGGCACGGTTAAATTTATAGTTGTACTAGTTGAATTATGACTACTAATGATTTTATCTATAGTTCATGCGCCAACTTCAAAAATTACGTTTAAAAGTATTAGCGATGGTGTTCAAAAAATTTTGAAGTCGGTTCTATTTTTTTTTCTTTTTTTTCAAAATTATTTTATTTTATTTTTTTAGTGTAAATGTATTTCAGAAATAATCTGAAGTTACCGAAACTTCGCATTATTTTTTCATAAAAATGCTCCATACTTTAAATAATAAAAAAAAACTATAAACACGCTTTAAACTAAGTGATTGGCACTAAAAATTTGTTCTTATTAATCTCTGAGATTCATTTGTATGCTGATTTAAGTATAACCATTTAAATATAAACGGTTTCGAAACTAATTTATATTTCACAACATACAAGTTGCTTGTGACGCAATCCCATATCTCCTTACTTAGCTTCAATATCTATTATTGGCACAAGTGATTCTCCTGGTTAAGTTTGCCCCCACTAGAGAGCACTGACGGAGAATAAACTTGATGCATGCTTGATGCAGAGAAGCCTTCATTCAACATTCTCATAACAATCATTATTAATATTACTGTTATATGGTAACAAACTTTTGCAACAATAGGTCTTTCTTGGGGGGGGGGGGACCACGAAGCGGAAACTAGAGGAACGTTCCCATTCCAAAATCCTAGATGACTGTGTAATTAATGTCACAACTAAACCACCCTATCAAAGACGGTTCAGTAAATCACCTAAAAATGTAACTTATCACCGCCAGGGATATCTTTACACAAAACTATTCAAAAATTCATTCAATCTGAGCCACAGCCAGATCTGGGGTAAGCCAGTCCGGACCCTTGCTTCGGCTGGCAAATTCAAGTGTATCGCCAAGCGTGGAGCCAAAAGGATGTCATAACCTCCTTAAAAGACCAAAGAAAGCTTAAAACTTCACTTTTCGTTTTTTTGATCTGCAAAATTTCTGAGAGAAAACTCCCATTCCCACGCCCTTTATTAATCCACGAATAACTTTTAAAAATGCATTTTTATAGAAAATACATTTCTCAAACAGAAGAGAGTCACTCCAGAAGAGAGTCAATTTTCTGCGCTCCTTCTCCCAACTTGGCCCCCGACTCCTTAGCGTCCCCAGTGACTTCAACTTTCAAAAAAACTTCGAGAGAAAATCACTGCTGCCTGCCTTTCACTTACGTTACCAAAAAAAAAGAAAGAAAGAAACGAGCTGATGTGTGCCTCACATAAATTCCTTTTACTCCAAATTTAATGTCATTTTTCCATTATTGATAATTTTAATGTGATTCAATAGTTGACTTTCTAAATATCACCAACAGTGGCCAAATTGAAACCAGATTAAAAATATATATATATCGCCAAATTTGTAGCCAAGTTGGCGACAAAACTTGGAGACCAAAAGACTGGCGATATATTGCCAAGTGTCCACCATATTGTAACACCACTTGAGTTTACATCGAAATTAACAATGATCCCCCCCCCAGAAAGGAGCAAAAGACCCCCTTAGAAACACTCGAATGCAACCAAAAGAAGAGGTGCACAACTAGACCCCACTTGGAGTCTACGTACCAAATTTCAACTTTCTAGGACATACCGTTCTTGAGTTATGCGACATACATACGTACATACAGACGCCACGAGAAAACTCGTTGTAACTAACTCGGGAGTCGTCAAAATGGATATTTCGCGTGTCTATACGTTCTTAGGCACTTATCCACGTGTGGTCGAGTCGAAAAAAAAAAAAACTCAACATTCATTTGGGGGTGAGCAAAATGGAAATTAAGGTCGATTTTTGAGTGAAAATTTTTTCGTGAATACAATACTTCCTTTTTCGTAAAAAGAAGTAAAAAAGGCTAAAATGCGGTTTTTGACGGTAGTTTTGGAGTTTCCTCAAGGATCGCCTCTTTTTTTGATCACCGTAATTTATTGTAAAATCTGTACAGGAGCTTTTCATTTAGCGAGTGTTTGGCATTTTATAACTATGTTATTGCTACGTAAATTTGAAAGTTATTTATGTAACGACAAAAAAATGTTTTTTTCAGAAAATTTAATCCGGACGAACGAGGGTCGGATAAACGAGATTCTACTGTAATTACAAAAACATAATACATTTCATATACCCTTAATGAAAATAATTTCTAAAAAAGTTCCCCTCCCAAATCCATCGTCTGGATCCGACACTTTTTAAATTTAACCCTTTAAGAGGGAAATTGCATGAAATTGACTGTTTTTTACACATAACTTTTTTCCTAATGAACAAATATCGCCAAACAGAGTAGTGGGACCTAAGTTGAGCCATCCCCTATCCATTAAAATCGGTGCACTAGGTGAGACGCTGTGAGTGGACAAAAAAGAAAATAACATACATACGGTATGAACTGATAACCGCCTACTTTTTGAAGTCGGTTAAAAACTAGATCATTCTAATTCAAATTTTTAAGATAGTGTTACTTTAATACTAATGTGCCTCTTCTCTTTTTCTTAAATTTTTAGTTCAAAAATGTAAAAACAGGTTTTTTCGATGTTTTTTGCGTCATTCGTTGAGACTTCCATGTTAAAACAATGACGGTCCTTTGTGAATATCTTCTGTTCAATTGTGAATGCAATCACATTTGGCATTTAGAATTATTGCACTCTTAATTAGTTTTTGTTGTCAAAAGCAGGAAATTTTAATTAGAATTTATAAGTTAGTGCTCGATTTAATATGAATACAGGCCCTTAAAATTCTATTCAAGTAATTTAAAAGAATAAGACTTTAGTTGATGTCAATTGACACCTCAGGGGCTGTCCAAAAAAAATGATATCACACTTTTTTCAACAAATTTGACCGTTACCCCTCTTGTTTCATAAAAAGACACACTTCTCCTTACCCCATTCCCTCTACTTGTCACATGTCCGGCTGTTTTTTTGTAATTTTTTTGTTATAGAAAAAATGGTTAATGTTACACATTTTGTTACCCTCTCTCTACCTCTTGTCACTAATTGTCACAATATCACGAGCCCTCTCTAAACGTGACATCATTTGTAAACGATCCCTTACTTGTTTTTCCAGTGTGAAATGTGCAATTTCAGAATAATTGGTTGTGTTGAGTTTTTCTTTCTCCAATACTACAATATTCATACTTGTATGTAGTAATGCTCAACTCGTAATTACATGTATCTTTTCCTTTATTTTCAGTTCTAGCCATGCATGAAACGATATTGAAGTAAGTATATTTTAAGATCATAACAATTGTAAAATCTGACGCTATTTTAAAATATGTTTTCTTTAAACTAAAATATTTTTGTGCTTTCCGTACTTGAATTTTCTCATTATATCGGCCTAGTAATATTCAACTATGGTCACTTAAATGATCTTATCAATAACCAAAGCAGAAACTGACAACTGTAGTTCAATTTTTTATGCAAATCGCTTAAGCTGTCCTATTATGTTATTGCAGGTGTCCAACCCCTGGTTGTAATGGTAAAGGTCACGTGAACAGCAATAGGAACTCTCACCGGAGGTAAGTAGTGTATTTTGTGCAAATATTTAACCCATTTTGACAGGAATTTTTTGTAATTAAAACCTTTTTCCCTGCATTTATTAATCTTTAACCACAATTAACAGGAATTTATTATGTATAAATCTTTTTTTTTTTTTCGAATGTATGAATAAGAAAAATTTGTTTCGAAATAGGCATTCTTAAATTAGTCTCTAATTGTCGTAGTAAACTACTGGGATTTTTACTCCAAGATTGTTTAAAATTGAATTGCTTCCTCAAACTGAATGTTTCCAAAAAAAGAGTCACATGAGAAGCTCTGTTTCTGTATTCTGATTTTGAAGAGTTGAATTATTTAATTCATTCGAGTCAGCCACTGCTCCACTGTAGTTGACTTATGAACGAATTAGGGACAGTGTTGATATATGTAAACTTATAGTAATGCAACGTGATCACAAAGAAGCGTTGTAAAAGGAGCACTGTAAAAAAAAAAATTCATGAAATTTTACGGTTCGTTCAGCGGAATCGTTCTTTTACATAAAGAGCTCAAATCAAAAGTGCTTTCTGTTCAAACAGATTTTTTTTAAACCTTATTCTTCACTGTATAAATCAAGATGCTTTTACGCATAGAACACATAATGAATTACCCACTTATACGTGATGATACATTTAAAGTCACACATACAGAAAAATAACTTTCCATAAGAGAATTCCCATTCCTATGTCTTGCCTGTTTTCAAATAAAGGAAACTTTAGAACACAAACAAATACATTATCAAGTTATCTTTGAAATTTTCCAATGGCGTAGAAAGAGAGTGTTCCTCGGATCCGGACTTCTCCAATGAAGTGCTCAAAATTAAAATCCAATAATGGGAAAACCTAATCTTGTCCCACTCTATTTAAAATACTTTTTTTCACCATCCAATAAATTTTATTGTTGTATTACCGTCTATGAACAATGGAAATCAAATTATGACTGCTCATATAAACATTAATTACCAAGTATTTAAATAGGCTATTTTCAGGTGGGCACCCCTCTTGAAGCGTTTTTAGCCGCGCAACTGAAGTTATCTGCAGTACTAAATTTTTAAAACTTCGTGTTTTTACCATAATATGTCGTGGAATTAGTATAAGGAGTTTTTAAGTTAGTTTTCCCGAGTAAATGCTTCCTCTTTAATGTTCACCTTGTTTCAATGCTGATGTGGCGAAAAATCAGTTCACCTGATAGCTCTCTACAAACACTGATATGAAACTTTTTCCAGCCTCTCCGGGTGCCCTATAGCAGCTATGGAGAAGATGGTCAACAAGGAGCACAAGCTGAATCAGACCAAGACGCCTCCGACGACTACTATCACACAGTGCCAATGTAAGTCTGATTCTGGTGGCCATAATCTTTATTATTATTATTATTATTATTATTATTATTATTATTATTATTATTATTATTGTTATTATTTATCATTATTATTTATCATTATTATTTTTTATTGTTATTATTATTATTATGATAATTATTATTATTAGGGGAGGGTGGGGCAGAGTGAGGCACGAGATACAGTGAAACAAAGCTATTTTTTGGAGTTTTAAATTATAATCAGGAAATGATGCTAGGAACTCATGAATCTGCAGAAAATGACCGGGTGGATCCTGGAATATGAAGCTCTCGCTTGTGTTTGCAGTCAAAAGCATCGATGTTTTGGCATCCCTACTAGCTAGACGTATCATGCCCTTGGCTCCCTTCCTCCCTATTTGCGCCCTTAGTAGCTTTTGGGAAGGAGACAGTTACCATTGTGTCTCTTTCACAAAAGCTACTAGTGATTTGAACAAGGGGTTAACCACAACCTTTTCTACATTTTTAAAATGAATAGAAGTGTGTCATGAATGACTTTTTCTCAATCTTGAAAGTTCATCATTTTTTCTTACAGCTAGTCTATCACCAGAGCGTGTCCTGCGTCCAATGTGTTTCGTAAAGCAACTAGAGCTGCAGGATTACAAATTCCCTGGATATGTGGGTGCTCCGCGGCCTAAAGAAGGGCTTGAAAAATTCGGCAAGCCTGCATCAGACTTCTCTTTTGACGTGTATCGCCCTATAGCTCCCAAACCAAAAGCCGCAACTCCGCTCCAAGAGGCGGAGCCAAGTGCGGCTCCTCCCCCTCCCCCCTCCCCCTCCCCCTCCCCCTCCTCCTCCTTCTCAGCCTCAAAGACCTACGCCCATCGTCGTGAAACCGAAACCACAGCAAAGGACTACAGCTTTCAAGTAAGTTCTTTAATCTTTCAAACAAGCATTTCCTATTAATGTAGTGCTCGCTTCGATTCAACTCAAACATGTATACTATTAATTTCTATGCGCGTCTGTCTATGTGTGTGTCTGCGCATCTGTGTATCTGTAACCTAATCTGCTCCAGACTGTCTACCAGGTAAATAGTGGTACCGTTAGATGCATGACATCCAGGGAAAGCCATTTCGCCCTGTCTCTTCCCTCTAATCCATAAGGGTTCGGACATCCAGGGGTAAAAATTATTAAAATCATCACTTATCATCCGCCTCGGGCGGCATTCAGCCACCGCAGGTTGAGAACGAGGGTTGGCGAGAGAAGTGAGTAGAGAGCAGAGCCCTCTAGTTTTTAATGAATGAACGTTAGGACTCGTTTCGCTCTAACTACGGTTCTAAAGATGCGATCAAGAATTACTTAAGAGTTAAATCCACATGTATATATGTATAGAGGAGAGGTGGGTATAATGGAAAAGACGGAAAATATTCAATACAGAGGTTTTGCTCCATTTGGAGCTGCTGTCAATTTTAATCATTAACTAGCCATAAATGTCTCCCGTTATACAGTTCAGTAAGTGTTACCCTGTTGTACTGTAGTATTTCGCTAGAGGGCAAAGTATTTTGCTTCTTGAAAAATGTTTCTACATGTAAGTTTTCAAACATTTTATTCTGCTAGTGCAAAATAGACTCGAATTTTGTCACATCAAAGAAATTGTACTACTTTGTTAAGTTGTGACCATATTTTTGTTGAAAATATTAGCCAATCAATTTTAAGGTTCATTTTCCAAGATGGCGTGTCGGATATTATGGAACACTAGGCATTTCGGAGTACCCGATTAAACCCTACTGTTCCAAGAGCCCAGATGTAGTTGCCCCTGATGCGTCTACGTTTGAAAATTTTGTCCTAATAACCAAAAACTGCCATCTCTAAAGAAGCAAAAGTCAACTAAAGACAAGAAAGTTAGAACTTCTTCTATAGCATCTCCTTCCCCACGTAAAAAGAGTAGGAGACAAAAGGAAACAGAGACAAAAGGAAAAATGAAAAAAAAAAAAAAAAACCTGAAGCTGGATAAAAGTAAAAGAAACCAGTTCTGTAACATCTTCTTCCCCATGTAAAAATAGTAGGAGGATTCACTAAGAGAAAAGTTAAAATAGAAAAAACCTGAAGCTGCATAAAAGCAAAAGAAACCAGTTAGATACCTATTCTTTTATAACATCTTCTTGCCCATCTGAAGAAGAGTAGGAGGATCCACTAAGAGAAAAGTTAAAATAAAAAAATCTAAAGCTGATGCATAAAAGCAAAAAAAAAAAAAAAAAAAAAAGATCTTCTTCTATAGCATATTTTTACCCATGTAAAGAGAATAATATCGCGATTAACTGTGGAAAAGGTGAAATAGAAAGAACCTGAAACTGCATAAAAACCAAAGATAATCAATCGTTTAAGCTACTATTTCATGTTACCCGATTGTTTTGTATCATTCTCCATCTGCAACTCTCTTTAAAATATTTTTTCAATGACAACAAAATGAATAGGTTTTTTTTTTTTTTTTTTTTGCATGTGTCGGTTCATTATAGTTAGTTTTAGAGTGTGCTCATTGTGTGTTGGACAATTTTTTCCCAAAACCAGTTAAGTTATTTATAGAAATGTAATTGGTATTTCGTTATACCCTTCTCTCATCAACATATCAGTAATCAGGGGTGCATTGGTGCTGGAACGCATAGAACAATTTATCTACGATTTTCCTCTTAACGTTTGATCGAGGAAGTTACAAAATAGTAATCAATTATTGTCTCTGTTTTTTGCAGACAGTTCTCTCTGGAGGCATCGTCTGCAATTAACCTGTCCACCAAGAGCGACAACGTGATGGACTTGTCCTCCTCGAGTTCAAGAACGCCACTGCATACACTCGATCTCAGCTCCGGCAATCGGTGTCCAACAGGAATCTGCCCCAGGTAATCATTTAAACTGTCTAGTCTTGCAATGTCATGAAAAGCTGAACATTATCTGTTTGTTTTTCCTAAGTCATTATGCTTAAGTATAAGCAGGAACAAAATGAGTACACGTACAACAAATATAATAAATAAAACTCATGCAATATTTCATTTTTGTTGGTTCGTTTGTGAATTACAAGTAAATTTATTTTGAAATATAGTCTAAAAGTAAAAGTTAGTTTTGAGAGATTTATCTAAGCATAGAAAAAAAGTTTCTTTTCGAAAAAAGTAAAAATTATTTTTCTAATTTTGTTTTCTTTAAATTAGTTTCGTTTTCTCATTATATTCGGAACAAACTCCAGGGACCCTTCGACCTAGGCCGAGTTTTCCCTTATATTAACCAAGGTTTGGTAAGTGTATTTTCATAAGTGTCGTTCAAGAATCTCTCTCTCTCTCTCTCTTTATTTTTTATTTTATTTTATTTTTTTTATTTATTTTTTTTGCATATTATTTATGTATTTATAATTTGAAATGAGAACGAGAAAAAAAATGTTTCTAAAACAGGACAGTCTGAAAAACCCCTTCAACATTTTAACGAATGAGCTACTCAGCTTTAAACGCAGGTAGTGATTATTTTACTTTTAACGAATTGAAAATTTGAAATAGGAATGAAATTCATTAGTCTAACTTTATCTGAGCCTAAACCAATGATGTATATTGACCAACTTCTTTTCTTTGTTTAGTGCTCTAGCAAGCAATCCTACGATCCTGCATCCGACACCACAGCGTCCAACCGTCCTGGTGACTCCCAAACCTATTTTTGGAGCGGCCCTAGAGCAGACGGAACCAGTCGACTTCTCGACGGCCAGCGGGCAAGCTCGGGTGGGCGTTATCGCGGCTCCTCTTGCTGTACAGCCACTTTCCCCTCCTCCTGCTAATTCCGCTCCTCCTCAAGTCTCTCCCTACCCCTCCCCAGTCCGATCCCCTTTCTCCCAGATCCAGAGCTCCATCAGCCTTCCTGCGTCCGTAGCAAATCCCACCCATCACACCATAGCAGCAGCGACGTGCCCCGCCCGACTCGTCGGAACCACGCCCAATCAAGTGCAATCTACACCCTCAACTATACAGGTCAGTTGTGTATATAAAGATTATAAACAATTGGAATAAACGAATTTCTTTTAAATCACCAAACTGTCTGCAGAAATAAAACACAAATTCTGTACCTCAAAGTCAGACTATTGTAAGTCACGTTATCACTACCTTGCAGGAACCGTATAAACGTTTGTCTGGTGTATACAAAGGTTTGAGACTCATTCCTTTTTTACACTGGTAAATAATTATAAAAAAAAATTACGAAATTACGTTGTTATATCTCAATGCAAAATAGAATTCTACATAAAACGCAGTAATAACCTGAAAATTGTTATTTTTGAACTTCGTTAGTGTGGCCCTGAGGTACAAAATTAAGTTTCTAGTTTATTCTCAAATGTTGCCACAGCTATCAAATTTCCTTAAACCCATAACATCTGTTTTTAGTGATGAAATCTGATTCCCTTTGTCAAAAAAAGAGTAACACAAGTAAAACTTCTAGATTTTTTTCTCAACTGAATTTCAATCCTTTCGACTAACTTTCTTTTAACTAACAAAAATCTTGCTTTTACAACGCTGCTTCTAAAATATAAACAAAGGAAACTGCGCCCTTTTTTTTAGGTACTGACTTCCAGCCAACCTCCTAGCAATACGCTTCCAGTACTTCAGCAACATCCAGTCTCCTCTTCATCTTTCACCATCGCCTCACTGTCCACGTCTCACGTCCCTTCCATCTTGGCATCGCTCGCACAAACCCTAGTGGTCACCGCAGCCACGTCTCATCCACAAGCTACGCCAATACTCAGGTACATTCCTCATTAAGTTCTAAATAAGTTGATAATCGGTTTGCCTTTTTGTTATGAATAGACTCTTTCCAAGTCAGCATTGTTCCGCAGTAACTATTACAGAATGTATGAAAAATCATAAAATGATATCTCCCCTTATTTATTTCTACTGTACTATTATTATTGCTTTTGGTTTTATTATTATTTTATAATAAATTGGATCAGCTCACTGTCCACGTCTCACGTCCCTTCTATCTTGGCATCGCTCGCACAAACCCTAGTGGTTACCGCAGCCACGTCTCATCCACAAGCTACGCCAACACTCAGGTGCATTCCTCGTGCGATTCTAAATAACTTGATCATCGGTTTGCCCTTTTGTTATGAATAGACGCTTTCCAAGTCAGCATTGTACCACAGTAACTTATACAGAATGTACGGAAAACAATGCAGTGATGTTTTCCCTTATTTATTTCTATTGTACTATTGTTATTGCTTTTGTTTTTATTATTATTTTATAATAAATTGGACCTACTCATTGTCCACGTCTCACGTCCCTTCTATCTTGGTATCGCTTGAACAAACTCTAATGGTCAACGCAGTCACGTCTCATCCACAAGCTACGCCAATACTCAGGTGCATTCCTCGTGAGATTCTAAATAACTCGATAGTCGGTTTGCCCTTTTGTTATAAATAAACTCTTTCCAAGTCAGCATTGTTCCACAGTAACTTTTACAGAATGGCGAAAAATCATAAAATGATATCTTTCCTTATTTATTTCTACTGTACTATTATTATTGCTTTTGTTTTTATTATTATTTTATAATAAATTGGACTTACTCACTGTCCATGTCTCACGTCCCTTCTGTCTTGGCATCAGACCCGGCTCTAGGAGTAGGCGGCCGCCTAATGAGGCAGATTTTATAGAAGCGGAAAATTTCGAAATTGAAATGTTTTTAAGAGTGAATATCTGTTTCAGCGCTATAAGATTCACTGCTTCAATGCTTAAAATATATTAATAAGAATAATAATTATTTAGAATGTAAACGGGTCATTCTTCATAAAGTGTAACTTTTCTGTCACACGGCTTTTACAGTAAAAACTTTAAGGGACAATTCATTTAACAATGTTTTTTAATTTCATCAAAAATATATCTATTTAAACCTGCCAACAATTTTTAATAATAGTTTTTATTTTAGTATATTTTAGTATAGACCCCAAGTCACGTGACTCAACAACGGTGAATGATTGACACGTTTTGCGTGAGACTAGCGAAATAAACCTGATTTCTTCCAATGCTTCAGATTAAAATCTATCACGTGATTTGAGGTCTTTCCTTCACGAATGAATGTATTCACTCCCTCCAGTTTATCTTTTCTCAATGATGAAACCAGAGTATCCTATTTGCTTCACTAATTGAACCAAAATTTTGTACACAGTAGTTTGAAGGTAATGCGATGAAAATTGTGATGATTTTCAACAACAGAGTTAATGGTTATGGTTATAGGAAGAGAACTTCGAGACTTTCGAATGACAGCACCCATTTTTCTCTTTTGAAAATTAATCAGCATAAATTGAAGATCCACAAATGTCTTTGGAACGATAGGTGTATGCTTAGAGCAGGAATTACAAAATGGAGTGAGCAAGTCCAATCATTGGCTAAGCAGAAGCTTGGACAAAGACCCCAAGTCACGTAACTCAACAACGACGAATGGTTGACACGTTTTGCGTGAAATTATAGATGGAATCCTGATTTCTTCCAATGTTGTTCTTTAAAATCTATCACGTGACTTGGGGTCTTACCTTCACGAATGAAAGTCTTAACTCCCTCCATTTTATCTCTTCTCAATGGGACTTTCTGTTTCAGGTCTCCGCCCAATAGCTCCGCCCCCAACAGCGTTTCTGCCTCCGCTTGTCTCACTTTGTCAGTAACGACGGTTCTCACTCCCACATCCAACACACCGAATCAGTGTGTAACTACTTGCGGCTCCACTAGACAACTTACCTTGGTCACACCTTCACAAGACTATTCAGGAGAAAAAGACAGGTATGAATCTACATCGATATATGGATGTCTCACTTTTCAAATCGATTAACTCCATAAAACAAAAAGTAGAAAAAAGTTATGAAGAGGTTGGTGTTATACATAGGAGTAAATATGACCTCGTGTTACATTTTCTGCCATCACATGATCAGAAACATACTGAACCAAACCTTTAGTATAAATTCACATGCTAAGCATTGATTAAGCACTATTAAAGTAGAAATGATGATTTTTTTAAAAAGTGGAGTTAATCGATTTGGCAACTGAGGCATCCATATTTTGATTAAAACTATCAGATTCTATTGGTTTAGACCCCGCATTAAAAGGGAAATGGTACACATATTGATTAACTTTTCTAATTCAATCAGGGGTGCCTACCTCAATACCCCCCCCCCCACCCCACCTCTTCAAGAGTGATAGGATACCCATCCGAATTGCACAGAGCACCTCTCCCAAGAGCGAATCCTCCCTTTTGGAAGTTGTCGCTCTCAAAGACCCTCCCTTAGGTTTTGGAGCCTAAAAGACCTCTTAAAACACACCCTTCCTCCTAAATGATGCTTGATGCAATGTGCTCCGTTACTCCACCCCCCCTTCGGCACCCCCGTTTACAATTTCAAAACAACTGTTTCTTACAGTTTGGTGATCTTTTTGAAGTTTCATGCTGTTCATCTCCATTCGCAAAATAAGTAGAAATAGAAAGAAAAAAAAAACGCGGTTCACGAAAAACACGGTTCACGTGGATCCATAACCATGATTATACCTATCTCTTTGTGCCTCACACACGGTTGTCATATGTTTCAAACAACTTCAAATTTAAACCTTTCTAACAGTTAAATCAACCGTCTCAAAGAGCAAAATAAGTCTCAAATCTAGAAAAAAAAAAAAAAAAACTTTTAACTATGTTACGAAAACGGTATAACGATATCAAATTCATTCTCGTAATTTGTTTGGCGTTATGTTCCAGTAATTTCAAACTATTAATGTGCATAATGGAGATATTTGAATGTAAAAGTTTGTTTTCATATTTAAGTATTTAATCTTTAAAACGTATGTTAAAAATCGCAGTGCACTTTAAAATTTCCAAACTATTTTAATGTGTAAAAAATAACAACGACAAAAAGCACAAATTATGGCTTAAAGATGAAAATACATCATATCTTTTCATCCTTATAAGCTCATTTCATTTTGCATTGAAAAAGGCGTTCCCTGTAACGCCGAAACACGTGTCTGGAGTAATCTGCAATTCGTGCTTTTTTTACGTTGTTATTTCTTACTTTACTTTTCAGCACAAAAATATTTATTTATCTTATTTTAATATAGTTCAGTTAAATGCATTTTTTACTATTTCTGATTCTATTCTTTTTTATGAAATATATTCTACTAGTATGCATAGAGAGACATCGTTACACATTAGTTTTACTATAGGAAACATTTTTTTTTTTTTTTCAAAAACATTGTCATCAAATTCTGCCTACTTTCAGACTTCCCTCTCCGAAGCTGTTGAAGGGCGCCTTGACAGCAGCAAAAATCCGGGAGAGCCGGGAGCCCGTCCACTGCCCGACACCTGGATGCGACGGGATGGGTCACGTATCAGGGAACTACGCTACCCACAGAAGGTGAGTCCACCACAGGATTGAGATAGAACCTTGTTGTAACCAGGGCCTGATTAACGCATGGTCCGGCGGGTCCGCGGACCTGGGCACCACAAATTTAGGGGCACCAAAATAGCCTAGATTAAATTCACTTACTTACTTCCTTTTTTTCCCCCTGTTTTTTTAAAGCTCATTTTACTTTTTCTCAACTTTAAGGGAGAGGAAGCTCAAATTTTTTTAAAAATCAGCTCAAAACCTCATAAAGTTAAAAACATTTCGCATAAAGAAGTCGTTGTCCCTTAGCTCTGGAATTTCAAAATAATTACTCGGATGACATAGATGAACATTTTCCAGAAGAATTAACACACTTTCAAATTTTGCAAAAGGTAACCCTTCTCCTGGAGAATGTTTTAAAAGGATAAGATCACTAAACATTACACATACATTTCCGAAAGTGGATTCACCCCTGCAGCTTCTTCTTACCTTGCCTATCAGCAGCTGTTCCAGTGAACGTTCCTTTTCGTTTATGAAGAGAATAAAAAATCATTTGAGAAGCTGCGTTTCCCAGGATAATTTACAGGCGTTTTCCATATTGACCATTGAAAATTCTCTGACATCAGACATAGATTTCGATTATTTGATCGACACACTTGCCTCTGTTAAAGCCAGAAAGAAGCTTTTTTAAAGCTTGATGTCAGAATTAGTGAGATTTTTTTATTTTTCTTCAGTTTTAAATTGTTTTTTAACTCTTTTTTGCCTTAAGAGGCAATTTTAACTGTGATTAGTTTGGTGACTATCAAGTGTTTGGTATTCAAATCCCAGATTTAATTTCAAATGTAGTAATGTTCCTTTAAAATGTAGTTTCTAGTAATTAGATTTCTAGTATGAAACATTGACTTTAAAATTGCGTGGATTTTCTCATGGGGGGGGGGGGCATCAACATCTACTCAGGACCTGGGCACCAGTTCGGCTTGATCAGGCCCTGGTTGTAACAAGTCTTCAAAATTCCAAGTATAATTCATTTCTCGTGCAACAACTAGAATCATATTTTAGCACAAAGCTATTCTGATCGCTTTTCGTGTGTGTCCGTCGAATCGTTCATTTTTATTCTATATTTTTTCTGTTACTTGGATTTTTGAGCATAGCATGGATGCGCAAAAATCAGTTTATAAATGCGCAATGCGAATGAAAAGAAAAATCTCTGCTGCATAGTTTATGACTGGAGTATTTTTAACACCTTCAATTAAACATTGAAATCTTCTTAACACCTCTCTCTTGACCAAATTTGTCGTCTTGGTGGTTTACTGCTTTTCAAGACATTCATTTTGACTTTACGAGGTGATATAAGTTGTTTTTTTTTTACTTGTTCTTGATAGAGAGAAGTTATGCCGTTGCAAAAGCAATCTTCGAACTTTACTCTATGTCCTTTAAATGTTAATGATGTCTATTCTTTTTTCAGCTTATCAGGATGTCCTCATGCTGACCGGTGTAATTTGCAAGCTCAGCATCAAGACCTGAAGTGAGTACTTTTCCTTTGCTTTGATGATGGCATTCCAATTCCCTGTTCCGTACAGTAAGTGTGCCAAATAAGGCCATCCTGAGATTCATAACCTAGTACCTTGTTCATTTATGATTCAAATAGCTCCAAACTTTGCACATTCAACACATAACTCATAAAAAGTTATAAAAAATTACTTCCATGTGAAAATTGAAGTTAAATTATCTTTTTTAGCAGCTTTAACAAAGAAATACGACCTGGTCTTATTAGGAATAAGGACCCCAATAAGACCAACTTTGAAAAAACGTCACAAAGTACAATAAAACTAAACAAAATTGAAAAATTCTTTATTGTCAGAAAAAAACATATTAAACTACATTTGATAAACTTAAAAACATAATCAAAAATATTATATTTATTTCAATGGAAAGGGGAAAGATCCATGGTCATATTTAGGGCTCTGATAAGTGGTTATTTTCTGCTTTATGTTCACTCCTGTGCAGTGGCGGCCCTAGGTTTTGCGGGGCCCTGGGCAAAGGACAAGATAGAAATAAATTTTCACGCTTGATTTCGGCTTATAATTGCAGCTGCCCCACGTCTCCCGCAGTCCAATTCTTTCCGGTTCTTCCATAATTGTTGTAATTATTAATACGTAAGTAAATAAACCTTTGGGGAGAAAAGCAAAAAATTATAAAAAGTAATCACAAAATTAAAATGTAAAAACATCATATAAAATATTATTAAAAATATAACTTGATAAAGAAATGTTTTTAACATGGCCACGTAAAAATCTCCCAGATGCGGTCACATTTTTCGTCGACCATTGCCCATCTGGAGCAGAGGTTGAAAATCTCTGCTTTAGAAGACTCCTGTCAAATTTCAAGGCAAAACCAGAAATCCCCCCCCCCTCCTCGAAACCATTATCTGGGATTAATCTTCTGGACCAACGAGAGGCTGTGTCAGCCTATAGCCAGAAACTTGGGGCCTGACCCTTGGAAGGCGAGGGTGCAGGCTGCATTAGTGCATGGGTGAAGGGGGCCTGCCGGCTCTCGACAGACCTTGTTCGTCCTTGTTTTGCATTTATAATGGGGACTCAGACAGAGCCTTGAACTTGACCTTTCAGAAGACCTTGTCTTGACCTTGACAGAGCCTTCAACAGAGCCTTGAACTTGGTCTAAGTTGTTCTATAAAGACGTAAAAAATCGGAAAGAAGTTTTTAAAAACAAGTCGGCACGGGGCCCCCTAGCCGCGGGGCCCTGTGCGGCCTCACGGACTGCACGGCCCTGCAGCTGCCCCTGCTCCTGTGCACAGATCCCCCCCCCAGCAGCATATGCAGCACTGGATCATCTCCACCCGATTCTTTGATGTTTTAATAAGGACTTCGGATCCCTAATAAGGCTAATCATGGACTTATTGGGTTACATCTACTTTTCAGGGTAATTAAATCACAGGAAATAATGACGGCACTCAACGACATTTTTCTTTTTGAATTCGTCAACTACATAAATAACGCTTTCTAGAACAATTAACAGCTGTTTTTACTTCCTTTTACAAAAAAGGAAGTATTGTATTCGCGAAAACATTTTCACCCAAAAATCGGCCTTAATTTCCATTTTGCTCACCCCCAAATGAATGTTGAGCTTTTTTTCAACCTGACCACACATTTATATAAGCCTAGGAACGTACAGACACCCGAAATATCCATCTTGACGATCCCCGAGTTAATTACAACGAGTTTTCTCGTGACGTCTGTATGTACGTATGTATGTGCGTATGTGTGTCTGTGTGTATGTATGTCGCATAACTCAAGAACGGAATGCCCTGGGAAGTTGAAATTTGGTACATAGACTCCTAGTGGGGTCTATTTGTGCGCATTCCTTTTTGGTTGCATTCGTATGCTTCAAAGGAGGTCTTTTTCCCCTTTTTGGAGGGAAATCATTGTTAATTTCGATGTAAACTCACGTGATGTTATAATTTGGCAGACACTTGGCGATATATCGCCAGTCTTTTGGTCACCAAGTTTTGTCGCCAACCTGGCGACAAATTTGGCGAATTTTTTTTATTATTATTATTTTTAATCTGGTTTCAATTTGGCCATTGTTGGTGATATTTAGAGAGTAAACTATTGAATTATATTAAAACTGCCAATAATGAGGAAAGGAAGTCATGTGATGCACACATCAGCTCGTTTAAATAAAAATCCTGTATTAGGAAAGTCTGACAGGTTGAAATATTCTGGGAACCATGTTAAAATGTCAGGAGAAGGACTATGTTACGATACGACAAGTTTGAGAGAAATAATTTTTGGAGAGTAAAATCCATTCTGTTTGGATAGGATTCAGGCGAAGCCTAGTTGGAAGTGTAACTTCAACAATGGTGGGTTTTTTGCGTGGAGGAAAATGAAGTACGATGTAAGTTGGTTTAAAAGAACGACGTTCAAAATGTTTGCACTACAGCTCATTTTTTAATACTCTAAATTAGCGTTTCTTAATTTCTTTGATCAGTGGAACCCTTTTAAATGCACCCTTTTTTTCCTGGAGCCCTTAGTTTTTTTGTTAACAGTTTGCAATGGCGTAGCCAAGATTCTGTTTGAGAGGAAGCCCAGGTTCTTATCTCAAAGAGACTATCACATTAACTATTTGCCGTTAAATTTATAATTAAATAGACTTCACTATAGATCATTATAATTATTGCTATTTGCTGATTATTATTTGTTATTATAAAACACCAAAACACTTCTATTTGCATAGGTGGTGGGTGCCCGAAAAAAGTGAGGGATCAAAGAAGGTGCGGGGGAAGGACGCAGGTTTGATGGGCGACACACCCCTAAAGCTAAATTGTTTCTTCAAAAATTGGGCCATTGAATTTTTATGTCATTATTAATGAATTGACCTTCTTACAAAAATTCGAAAAAACGGACTCAAAAAGCGGGACCAGATGGCCACAGAAGATTCCCTCCTACCAAAATCATAGTTCCAATTTAATTATTAAGAAATAATAACATGAAAAACACGTAAAATATGCACTTATTAAGTTAGTTCTTTCTTTGAACACGCGAATAGATCATCACTATCATTTTTCATTCGACCCTTAGTTTTGAACTTAGAAAAGTGGAGGGGAAAAAACCCCTATTCTGTTGAAAGTGAGTGGGCAATTGCCTCCTCCCCCTCCCTTGGCAACTCGTACGAGTCCCCTATGCCTATTTGTGTTTCTGAGTATTTTTAAAAGGGGTAAATAACCTTAGAATTTATGTATGAGTTATATGATTAAAATATTTTCTTAGGGAAAGAAATACTGATGCGTTTTACCTACAATCGCGTTGATAATTTACTAAAATTTACTAAGAAAAAGTTTTTAAAACTTAAAAATGTCTCTTATTTTACTGCAATTTTTAAAGTTCTTTATAAATCAGAGACTTTGATGTCATTGTATGTTATGTTGACTTAAATTGGTACTCACTCGTTAAATGTTAAATTTGTGCTTTCAACTGCTTGCATAGAAACTGGGAGAGTGGCTAGTATTAATAGTAGAATATTTGAAATTTACCTTAAAAATCGTAATTTTAGGCAATATTTGGTAATAATGCCGGAAAGGGAATTTGGGGTGTCCCTCCATATGGTTTTCAACATTGAAGTCACTTTTAAACTATCTTTGGGGATATTAGGGGGTCAGTAGCTTCTTCCGGAATTTTTTCGAAATTGAAAGGGCAACAAATAAAATTATTCCTATCGTGGCTAACCCTGATAGGTAATAAAGCTCAGTTTAGTATACGAAAGTAAAAGTAAATTTATTTTTAATTTTGGGAAAAATGTTTTTATCGATTTTTTAAGTGACAAATTTGAAAGATGTGGAATGAAAACATACCATGGAGCCCCGGAGAGAGCTTCATGGATCCCTGGCGTCCCGCGGAACACAATTTAAGAAACGCTGCCCTAAATGAAACAACGTAAAAGCAGCTGTGTAACCATTTTAACGTATTTGCTATTAATTTCATTAACATCATTTAAAGTGGTGTTATATGATTCATAATTCTTATGTTATCTAAAAGTATTAGCAATTCATAAATGATTTGAAGTATTGGTCAATAATTGTTTAATATTAAAAAAAAAAGCTTAATACAGTAAACTTCCTATTATCCGCGGAATATGGTGGCATGGTAACCACGGATAAGCGAAAACCGCGGATAATCCGAATAATAGATAAGAAACGATACTAGTGCTGGTGCATATACTAACTAAAAATATGAATAATACTCACACATATATTTGAATTATAGCTAAAAACGATAAAATTGAATGTAAAACATATATATGTTAAAGCTAAAAACGAACAATAGCACAATAATAAGTTTATAAAACATTTAGTGATTGTAATATTAATACATATCTTAAATGTTTACAAAAAAAAAAATGGTTAGTTGTAAGTTATCACCGTTAAAAAAAATGTAAAAAGACCCATTGATAATCCGAACCGCAGATAATCCGACTGCTGATAATTGGAAGTTTACTGCACTGTCAATTTACAAAGTGATTTTTTTTTTCTTGTATTTAATAAATGAAACATGAAAAATGTTTCAGAACAATTTGAACGAAAAAATACAAGATGCATAGAAGTGTAGCAACTTCATAAAGCAAATATTGCGCTACATCCTTTTCATGCCATGCAAACCAATGTATTTTCTTTCCACGACCATTCAAGCGTATGTGTACTAAAGTATTAATCTCGTTCTACTCTTATCAGGTGTCCAACTCCTGGATGTGATGGTTCAGGCCATATTACCGGTAACTACTCTTCCCACCGGAGTCGTTCTGGATGCCCTAGGGCCAACAAATCCAAGAAGTTCCTCCCCATCGACAAGATGGAGGCAGAACCGTTGCGGTAAGTGTATTTTAGTCTTATAATGTACAAAGGGTTTTTCTTCATACGAAAAAATGTATTTTCTAGGCCAAATTTTGAAAAAGTTTCTCTTTTTTTCGTCGTCTTTGCTTTGTCTCCACTTTTCAACTCAGAAAAGGCTCACAATCTACGCATGGGAACTGATAAACTAAACAACTTGTCATTAATAAAGTTCGCTCGAAATCTTTGTGAACACTGAGTAAAGAATATTCGAATACACTACTGTGGACAAAACTTTGTCGATCACCTGATTCTAAAAAAACACAATGCATGCGTTTCTCACCCTGACATTTAAAAACTAATATGAATATCAAAAGTTGCTTTTAAAAATTAGCAGTATTTTACCGAAAATACACGAAAAGTAAGCTGTAGGGACTAAACTCACCTAGTGCAGCGGCTGCCTTGGCTAGCAAAAGTGTTTCTCATCCATGACATCACTTGCTTGAAGTCCGTGTACTCGCGGTAGAACTTGAGACGCTCTTAGCAATCACGGCAACTTTTTCTTGATTCTTTCGTAGCTGAAATCTTATTTAGTTAACTTTCTTTAGACAAATAACTTGAAGTGAGGCTGCGGCACTGGTCACTTTTTTATTAAAAAGCGATATTTATTTAAAGCCAGCTCCTCTTGCCCTATTAAATGTCGCGTCTTCCTTCCATTCTCCTTTTATCAAGGACTTCCAAAGCTTCAAGACTTTTGCCCCTGTTTTCATATTCCTATTCCTGAACACACGCATTGTTGTTGTTTTGTGCCAGACAGGCTGGCAATTTGGGGTGCGCTGCTTCACTTTTCCGACTCTACCGTAATTTGGTGTGAAGTCTGATTTCCGCAGTACACACATGCCACGGAGATTCGTTCATAGAGTAGGCAACCATTCACAAGAACATCCATACACGTGCCGGGATTCGAATCCGGGACCACGCCAACGCAGTCAGACTCCTCTGACCACTACACAAGGCGGGCGGCAAACAACTGCCTCGGTTGCTATTTTCCGAAAACTTTCAAGCTGTCTGTTGAACCTGATAATTTCAGCAGGTTCCTATTCGGTGAACATCATTCTAACGTCCTTAAGTTACAGCGGGCCTATTGCGCCATCTGTATATTAAGCAGCGGAGTACTTATTTATGGAATATTTCCAAAACTCTTTCTGGCAGCAGAAGTTTTAACCACCTCAGCTTCGTAATTGGCACGTTTTTTTACTCTTGTGTCTACAACACTTGTATTTTAAAAAATATATATATAAACGTCAGAATTTTAAGCGATCCCTCACTCGAAAATTGCCGGGGCGTTCGCAGAGCTTCATGGAAGTATCACTATGCCAGGGAGCCTGGGGGTTTAGATAACCCCTGGGAAGTGGGGCAAGGCCATGAAAAGATCAAAAAAGGTAAGTGTATCAAATTGGTGACATCTGAATTCTTTCAAAAGCATCTTAAATATAGAGAGAGGATTTAGCTGCTGGTTTTAAGATGGAGTCAGGAAAGCAAACTAGGTCTAATGTCAGTATTATAAATATGAACCTAATCGTAAGCATAATACTCAGACAGAAGTGGGGGGGGGAGGTCTCCTCTACGAATTTTTCGAAAACGTAGTTTAAAAAAAATGCATTTTAGAGTATCTTTGGTAATGTTAGGGGTAAAAGCTTCTGGTACACTTGGCCCGTCCATTTTTCGAAGTTGAAACTTTTAAAAACACAATTTTTATCTTTGATTGTTTTGAGAGAAGTGAGGTTTAGGGGCTCTCCCCCCGGAATTACTCAAAATTTTAGCTCTGACAATGAAATTTTAGACAATCTTTGAAGATGTCTGGATTAAAAATTCGGGGACTCTCCCTCGGAAACTTTTCGAAATTGATCGGAAGAACTTTAAACGAAGTTTAAGGCGATCTTCAACGACGTTGGAGAGAGGAAGATGCTCTCCCAGGTTTTTTGAGCAATCACGATTGCTTATTGCTTTCATTTGACTGTTTTTGGCGTGCTATCATTTTATTTTCCCACCGCCACCCTCCGCACCATCACCGTCGACCGGCTCCTAACGATGCTGCTCCCCTAGCGAAAGCCGTCTCCAGGATGCATCCATGTCCTACACACACGCGCATACATACACAACTACACACACACACGCACACGCACATACACATACACAACACACGCACACACACATACACACACACAAACACATACACACACGCATACATACACACACATACACACAACTACCCACACATTTATGCCTGCACACAGACACATATGCCTACACACACATACATATATCCCGCCCCCAGCGCACACTCATTCATACACACAACTACCCACGCATTTATGCAAGCACACAGACACAAACACACATGCCTACACACATACCCCCTACACACCAACACACATACCCCCCACACACAAACACACAAGCCTACATACACGCACTCGTGATTGCGAAAAAAATAATTTGAATTCAAGATGTCGAAATTCAAATTAATTATTTTCTTTTTTGAATCTAGCTTTTAAAACGCAGTTTTTAGAGGATCTTTGATAATAATAGTGGGCAGAAATTTTCCCGTAGCCTCCCTTGGTATATATATTACAAGTTTCAAAATAGGAGTAAACTCATCCTTCAATTTCAAAAAAACTCTATGGTAATAATAATATGTATATAATAGAACTAGATTAGGGTGTCGCGAGCAAAATCTAATTCTTCAAAGGATGCTGCGAATCGGAAAAGTAATGGGGAACCTCTGGTTATATAATTCGTTTTTTTTAATTAAATTCCTTTTTCTTTGAAAAGTAAGGATAATTTATTTTGATTGGAGGGATTTTTATTGGAATTTATTTATCAAAATATATACAAAAATAAGTATAATTTATTTTTAATTGGAGGGAGGTTTATTTTTTTATCTTTTCAGTGCGTATTTTTATTTTCAATTAAAAATCTTTTTTTCTTCGGGGCAGAGAGATTTTATTTTATTCAATTTCGATGCGTATTTTAATTTAAATCTTTTTTTCCAAACGGAGCGAGATTTTGATTTTATTTAAAATCGTTATGCGTGTTTTAATCAAATTCTTTTTTTTTCTCTGGGAAAGTAGAATTTTTGTTCTGTGCCAGTTATAATAAGAGCTTTGAGGGACAGTTGTTATGTTAGTAGAATTTTTATAGCTACATGCTTGGGGCTTATGCTAAAATGTGCGCGTGTATTGTAGTTAAGAACAATATTAAACTTTTTTTACTTCGAGGGGAAGTGGTTTACACTAACTCCATCGTTAGTTCCGGTATAGCTATTTAACTATGAAATACTATTTGCTGTCAAATAATGTTTTTTAAATATAAGTTTTACATCCTTATGTTACTTTTTATTTAATATCTAGGCAGATGTAATTTTAAAATAGAATGAAGTTATTAGAATCCGATCTCCAAATTTTTTTTCATGCTTACCCTTTGAGACGAAACACATAACCATATCCTAATAAAATAGAAGCAAGCTTTATGATAATTGATAGTTCAGAAAAATGTATCAACAACTCAGAAAAATCATTACTAACTTAATAACACTACATACAGGGCCGTGGAAGCCCGATCGGTAGAGTGTCGGATTCGGAGCCGGAGGGTCTCGAGTTCGAACCTCGATGGTCGAAGATCCACCGTCGTCATTAAATGGGACTGGGCGACGTTAAATATGCTCGTGGTCTAAATGTCCTCCAAGTGAAACGATACCTCTGGGGGTGCTAGCACCAGGCAGCTATTAGCTCTCGGTCTAGTTCTAAATTCTCATTAACTGTTCGATCCGGTGATGGTGCTGCCATCTATCGGTATAAAAAAATAATGGAGGCAAGGCACTTAATATGCAGTCCTCGACATAAATACAGTTGTAGTCAGTTGTTACTTGGAATCGAAATCGAAATCGAAACACTACACACCCTTTAAAACACATGCGTATCATTTTTCTTGTACGATTCACAAGTAATAAGAACAATCAAAATTCATTCAACAATGACAAAACATGGGAGACACCATTCGTTACATATTTAGAACGTTAAAAGCATCAAAAAACTTCCAAGAAATATTGTTTTCCCCCTTTAATTCGGAACTCCAGCGCTCGAATACGCTACCTTGCGGTGATTTACAAAACTGCAAATGAAACTAAAACATTGCCACGTTGCGTTCCACGTGTGTCTGTTGACGTAAACACAGGCAGTTTGTTTTTAGTCTTTATTAACGCAATCGATGAGTCTTAGTTTGCTTTCAGCTACAGAAATTAATTCGTCCCTTAGTAGTATTCTCGAGCTTCTCAAAATAATGTTAGTTTTCCTTATTTCTTTCAAAAAAATATTAAATGGTGGAAGCATAAACAAGAAAACTCTGGATTAACAAAATTGGATAACGTTATACCAGGTAAAATTTTTTATTGTTTTGTATGAATTTGTAAGAATATGAGTTTTTTTTAATCTTAAATTAATTTAACTAATCATATTTTACAGCAGCATTTAGTTGGAATGGACAGTATGCAAAATATTTTCTTGAATTTATTATCGTAGAACAAAATGAAAAATGTTTAACCGAGAAAGAATTTACTTTATTCCTTTTATTCTCAGCTGAAAGGTTTCGCCAAAGTTGTTTAGGGTTATGGTGTTAGTATTGTGTGAGCAAAGTAGCCTTGGCGAGATTTCGCGTTTTTAGTTAAACCATTTTTAATTTTTATCATGAGTGGAATAAAATGATAGTAAGATTACAGAATTCGATAAGTAAAAAGAAATAATGGTCAATCAACTGAAAAGAAAACTACCACCATATATAAACTGTGAGTACACATTTTATTTATTTTGTTCTGAGTGAATTTGAATAAATATCGGTTTTTCAATTCGATGAAAAAAAAAACGAACTTAACAACATTGACTGGACACTTTTCCTTAACCTAATTCCACATAAATGATTTAAATAACCTTTGTTACTACAGTATCCTACTGAAATAGACAGTATGCAAATAAATTTTCTTGAAAATATTTATCGCAGAACAGATTGAAAAATCCAGAAAGAACGTTAAGAATTTGAACAATAAAAAATAAAAGTTCGCCAAAAATCTGTTTATAGGGTTATGGTTTTAAAATTGTGTGAAAGAATAACGTATCTTGACAAGATTTCGCATATCAGGTAAATCATTTCCATGACGAATGAATTAAATGCATGATTTCTTTGGATATCCAATCATATAGTCATAGAAATAAATTATCTAGTGTTAAACGTTACTCTTGACAGTCTGCCACGTATGTGCACTATGTGACAAAAATATCAACAAATGCCGGAAATGTCACGAAACTGAACTTAATATGTACTAATGTATAGAAAAAACGGTACAAAATGAAAATGCCGTTCGAAGCGAACAAAAAATTTATGAATTCCGAATTCAACATCGTGAAAATGGCTGCTTCAGAACAACTTACTGTGTGTTCTGCATTAATTGTTTACTTTCGTAATACTTTTTGGTTTCTAATCTCTTTCTATATGGGTCAGAATAACCAAAAGACTTTGAAAAATCTTTTCAAATGAATAAACCGAAAAAATCATACATACGAACAAAAATCACAACACTTTTAGCATTTTCTTCGTTACCACATGCGTTTGTTTTAGTTTTTAAGTCGGCCATTAGACAGTGACTGCAGTGCCCCCTATAGTTCGTTGGAGTTGCGAATAGCAAATCTGTGATGTTTCTCCTTGAGCAATGCGTCCTAACTGGTTGGAAACAGTTGTGCTGCTAGTAAACCATGATTAGCAACTCCAACGAACTATAGGGGGCACTGCAGTCACTGTCTAATGGCGGAATTAAAAACTAAAACAAACGCATGTGGTAACGAAGAAAATGCTAAAAGTGTTGTGATTTTTGTTGTTATGTATGATTTTTTCGCTTTATTCATTTGAAGGGGATATTTCGATAATTGGGAATCTGGCGAGGTCGGCTCATTTTTGGCGTAAATAATTTCATTTTGGCAACCCTGCTGATGTATAGTAACCTTATGTGAATAGATGTTTCCGTTCCCTTTGTTTAGATTTGCAACGAAAAATACCTCTCGAGCAGGAGCTGAAGCCAAAAATTGACGCCAATGAAGAAAGGTCGCCAGATTCCCAATTATCGAAATCTTCCCCATTTGAAAAGATTTTTCAAAATCTTTTGGTTATTCTGACCCATATAGAAAGAGATTAGAAACCAAAAAGTATTACGAAAGTAAACAATTAATGCAGAACACACAGTAAGTTGTTCTGAAGCAGCCATTTTCACGATGTTGAATTCGGAATTCATAAATTTTTGGTTCGCTTCGAACGGCATTTTCATTTTGTACCGTTTTTTCTATACATTAGTACATATTAAGTTCAGTTTCGTGACATTTCCGGCATTTGTTGACATTTTTGTCACATAGTGCACATACGTGGCAGACTGTCAAGAAAAACGTTTAACACTGGATAATTTATTTCTATGACTATATGATTGGATATCTAAAGAAATCATGCATTTAATTCATTCGTCATGGAAATGATTTACCTGATATGCAAAATCTTGTCAAGATACATTATTCTTTCACACAATTTTAAAACCATAACCTTATAAACAGATTTTTTACGAACTTTTATTTTTTACTAGTGGTACCCGCACGGCTTCGCCCGTAATAGAGAAATTAAAGGTCTTTTGGTTCGCTTGTATATTTACAAATAATGTATGGTGAATTTTCTCGCCAATTGGCTTGTACCGACGTTACAGTTCCACGTTGTGATAATTTCGTATCTCGCCAATTGGCTTGTGCCCATGTTACGGTTCCACGTTATGATAATTTCGTAATTTATGATAGTTCGGTCGAACGGTTTAGGCGCTGTGCGCGTCACAGACATCCTACAGACATCCAGACATCCTCCGGACAGAGAGACTTTCTGCTTTATTATTAGTAAAGATTGTTCAAATTCTTAACGTTCTTTCTGGATTTTTCAATCTGTTCTGCGATAAATATTTTCAAGAAAATTTATTTGCATACTTTCTATTTCGGGAGGATACTGTAGTAACAAAGGTTATTTAAATCATTTATGTGGAATTAGGTTAAGGAAAAGTGTCCAGTCAATGTTGTTAAGTTCGTTTTTTTTTCTTCATCGAATTGAAAAACTGATATTTATTCAAATTTACTCAGAACAAAATAAATAAAATGTGTACTCACAGTTAATATATGGTGGTAGTTTTCTTTTCAGTTGATTGACCATTATTTCTTTTTACTTATCGAATTCTGTAATCTTACTATCATTTTATTCCACTCATGATAAAAATTAAAAATGGTTTAACTAAAAACGCGAAATCTCGCCAAGGCTACTTTGCTCGCACAATTCCAAAACTATAACCCTAAACAAATTTGGCGAAACCTTTCAGCTGAGAATAAAAGGAATAAAGTAAATTCTTTCTCGGTTAAACATTTTTCATTTTGTTCCACGATAATAAATTCAAGAAAATATTTTGCATACTGTCCATTCCTACTAAATGCTGCTGTAAAATATGATTAGTTAAATTAATTTAAGATTAAAAAAAACTCATATTCTTACTAATTCATACAAAACAATAAAAATTTTTACCTGGTATAACGTTATCCAATTTTGTTAATCCAGAGTTTTCTTGTTTACGCTTCCACCATTTAATACTTTTTTGAAAGAAATAAGGAAAACTAACATTATTTTGAGAAGCTCGAGAATACTACTAAGGGACGAATTAATTTCTGTTGTTGAAGGCGTTCTTAGACATGTTGAATGCGTTACTCAGAACAAACTGACCGCGTTTACGTCAACAGATACACGTGGAGCGCAACGTGGCAATGTTTTAGTTGCATTCGTAGTTTTATAAATCACCGCAAGGTAGCGTATTCGAGCGCTGGAGTTCCGAATTGCATCTTAACTAAAATTTTAGGAGAGAAGGAACTGTTTTTCCGTTGCTCTCATCGGAAGCGCTGCGCCTAAGCGCTTAATGAAAAATAAAAAATATTTGCGTCAAGTTGCGTCTTTTTATTATATTTTTTAAGGTTTAATAAAATAAATAGGATTTCTTTAGAAGACACAAGAACTGTGTTCTGGTGAAATTAATGCCTGATTCTAGTTTTCTTTTCGCTTTTAGTTTATTGCTCTATTTTATGTATATCTGTTTGATGAATTTGTATGTCGATATTTTTAGAAATAAGAGTTTCAGTGCAGCTGAAATCTTTAGGTATCTACTCGAGGGCACTTTCTTAGTAAGAAAGACAACGTTGAAATTTAACAGTTTTTAATTTTTTTTGATGATAAAACATGGTCCTCCTCGGCTTGATTCAGAAGGATGGGCACAATGCACCAAATTCTCAACTAATACATTGAAATTCGCATTCAATGAAATAACATGTGTTTCACGTTGATGAATGCCGTGACGAATTTCTTATATTGAGCGTGTTCTAAGAAAATTTTAATTTAAAATGAAAGTCTCTGATCATCTAAAGTTACTATTTACCTTTTCTATGCCTCCTCTCCCCCTCCCCTCCTTTTCTTACAGAGAAATTGAAGAGATTATTTCTCTAAAAATAATTGATTGTTATGTATTCACAAAACACCTGAGCATTAAAAAATATCTTTTTTTTTCTTCTTTCACACAAATTTTCAACATCTTTAATTTTCCTGCTTGAATAAAGATATCAAAATGAAATTGGATCATTTATTCATGTAATCCTTTTCTTCCCTTATTTTTTAATATTTTTTTTTAAATCAAGAAATGAATACAAACTTTGGTTTGTATTTACTATGCTTTAAAAGCAGTTTGTGCCTGCTAAATAGAGTTTGAAAATCAAACTCTGTGTGAGTGTAGTGAATACTAATAGCTGCGAATTCTGCCACCAGCTGCCCGGTTCCCGGCTGTGACGGTAGCGGACACATAACAAGAAAGTTTCAGTCGCATCGAAGGTATTTCTCCCGAGCATTGTATCTCCTGTTCTTCCATTTTTCTCCTTTTTATGCTCGCGCATGCACTATGTATATGGTGTTCATTACCATGTCTCAGAATCCTCATTATTTTTACATTAAATTTATTAAAAAAGCTTTGGCATCAAGCAGCGTTCAATACATCCTAATTTCTTGATCTTTCAAAACACTCTGTTTTGACTCATGCCTCCCATAAAACATTTTATTTGATATTTATTATTCCTCAACTATTTATTATTGTTATTTTAAAATTATTTTAGGTATTTATTTTTAAACAGTAATTAACATTTAAAATTTTTATCTGAATAATCAGCAACTAAATTTCAAATGTGATGCTTGTGATCATTATAGACTACAATAGATTTCTACCGAAAGATTATGAGTTTAATCTACTGAAGAGTGATTTAAATGCAGAAGTAGTTCAGTCTTCTGGTTTTTCCTGCAAGTGTTTCTAAAATATGAAACCAAACTAAAGTTAACCATTGTTATTAATTTCCAACTTATTAGGAATTTTTCAACTCATGTCCAAGCTTCTGTACAAAATCTTAAGCTTTCAACTTTCCCTGTCTTAAATATTGGTTTAAAATCCTCATGATTGAATTAAATACAAATACAAATATAAATACAAAAGTGACGACCAGCAACAGGCTCTGGGCCCAGCTAGACTGGTCCTAGTCAATTTACAATCCCCAGTGAAGATCAATGGCCCTCTTAAAACTGTCTACTCCTTTGCTCATTACCACCTCTTCCAGTAAGCTGTTCCAAGGTTCCACTACCCTGCTAAAATAATAATTTTTCCTAATATCCATGTTAGCCTGAGATTTAAATAGCTTAAAACAATGACCCCTTGTCCTGTTTTCAGTGCTAAACTTTAGCCCCGTAACATCATTCGTTTTAATAAATTTAAACAGCTGAATCATGTCCCCTCGGTCTCTTCTTTGCTCAAGACTGTACATTTTTAGCCTTCTAAGCCTGGAATCATAATCTAAGTGGGAAAGTCCACTTATTAGCCTCGTAGCCTGCCTTTGAACCCTTTCCAATACATTAATGTCTTTCTTAAGATAAGGAGACCAAAACTGAACAGCATACTCCAAATGGGGTCTTACCAAACTTCTATATAAGGGCAGAAGAACTTCTTTAGATTTGTTTGAAATAGATCTATTGATAAACCCAAGCATCTTATTGGCTTTGTTGCTAACAATGCTGCACTGTTGGCTAGACTTTAAATCCTGACTTATTAAGACCCCCAGATCAGTAACTTTGTCTGCCTGACTAATGACTGAACCTTGCAAATAATAACTTGTACACTTATTTCCATGCCCTAAATGTAGCACTTGACATTTCCCAACATTAACAGCCATACCCCATTTATCAGCCCACTCCATAATATGATCTAGATCCTCTTGCAACTGATTTACTTGTTCTTCATTTTCTACAGTCCCCATAACTTTGACATCATCAGCAAAACAATTCATGTTCCCAGAAATATTTTTGTGAATATCGTTCATAAAGACAATGAACAAAACAGGCCCTAACACTGATCCTTAAGACTCAAAACCTTACACCAGGGTTAGAAATTTAAAAAAATTAAGTCACTAGTCCAAAGAACCAGTAACTACCAAATTTCTCAAATCTGTACAAAGTTTTAGTAGCCCATTATTAGGTCTTGGTTTTAAATGATGAAAAATAAAAGAAAAAGTCAAGCAAAATTTTAAGGACAAGTGAAGTAAATTAGCAGTTTTAAATAGACATCTCAGTGATTGTAGAAGAGAAAAATAATAGGCAGCTCTCTGTGTGTTCCACCATACTACTTCAATGTTTTATGTTTTTAATGTTGAATAGCACAGGTGTAAGCAAATTGCTTATTTTTTTAATTAAGACAATATCTTACCTGTGTTAATGCTGTAGAATTTTCCAAATCTATCTTTTGTTGCTATAACCTAAAACATAGTAAACAAAAGTGCAAACTTGATCTCTTTATTTTCAAAATATGATGATGCTTAAGATGTTTGAAAGGAAAACAAAACAAAACAAAAAAAAAAAAAACTTCATTGGTCCCATGGACTAGTAAAATTTATATTTTGCTGGTCCAATGAATGTTTTTGTTGTCTTGAACTGTGGACTACTGTTAATTTCAAGCTCTGTTACACCCTAAAAAACTGAATGTAATTTGTAGCATATCCATCATAATTTTCTGTTACTTAAGTTAAGATACACTTTAACCTTCTATTTTATATTCAATCTATTTGATAAAACAGTAAAATAAGAATGCAGTTAGTCTTCCTGTAAAATCCTCCTTAAATTTCCAAAAAAGTTGAACAGCCTAAACAACTTTAAATGTTATTTCTCAACATAATTTTTCATATTCCTACAAATGCATTTCAAAAACTTTGTCTAACTTGAAAGACAAATGCTTTGTCTAACTTAAAAGACAACACTGTCAAATGATTCTATGAACTTCTCAATGGCGCCGAGGATTTTTTAAGATAGTAAAAAACTATTATGTCAATTATAAGCATAAAACAGCTGTAAGTTAAGCCTTTTTTAAAAAAATATCTGCTGGTGTTAACTTTTAAAAAATGTCAAAATAACCAAATTATTGGTTTTAAGGAGCCTGAAATTTTTAGTTGAAATTTAGAAAACCTTAACAAAAGTGAGAGTGGGTGTTAAAAGTCAGAACTCTAAAAAAAGAAAAGTGTGACTTTATTTTTAGTTTTCTTTATTTTTATTTTATTTATTTATTTCGGAAACAAGTACATGTAAAAGAAATCATATAATCAAATTCTGAGGATGAAAAATTTAATTCTGAAAAATTTCCTTTTATAAGTTAAAGAGCCTTCAATGAAAACATTTTTAAGCAACAATTTTTGTGTCAAAGGAAAAATAAAAAAATACTTCACTTGAAATAATACTTTTGCATTAAATTTAGTAAAATACATGCATTTCTAAAAATTTGAGTTTGAAAAGAAAAAACACTTTTTTGCTAAAACATTTGAGCACAAAAAAAAAAAAAAAAAAAATCATTCACAGGGTAGTTTTGAAAGCATTATTTTATGTTTTAATTGTTTTTTTTTTTTTTTTTTTTTTTTTTTTTTTTTTTTTTTTTTGTTCGTGACTTACTTACTGAGAACTTGAAAATTTCCATATCAACAAGGACTTGTTAAGGTGTTTTAATATTTATAACATTAATGAATTATCAATTTATTAGGTTCAACCTATTTACATTTAACAAGTAGTCAAGTTATCACAGTATTCTTTTTTCATATTTTTTGTACTATTGCTTAGTATATTTTAAGCATTTCTTTTTACCAGTGATCATTTCAGTTTCTTGCTGGAAAAAATTCAAGATGCATCATTCCCTTCACCTAATTTTTTTTTTTTTTTTTTTTGCTTTAATTGCTATAAGCTAAACAATTATATGTGAATAACTTTGGGCAGAAAGGGTTGTTTATACAGTTGGTTTTCTATTAAACAACTTTCCAGGTATCTCAAAAAATATCCTGTATCCTTAAACATAACTTTTGAAAAAAATTCAAAAAAAAAAAAAAAAACGTGTTTATCCATTTTTAGTGACATTTAATATGTTTTTAGTTGCATACACATATGCATATCATAATTAGTTCATGAGAAACCAATATTCTAACAATTTGAATTCAACTAGTGAAAGACCAGCTGTGCTGAAAGCATTATCTGTTAATTATTTTTTTGTAGTGTTGTTTTACATTGCTGTTTCTTCGAGATTTTCGAAAACGCTGAATGAACAATTATCCATGTTAGATTAAGTGATATTATGACAAATAACATTTATGTAAGAAGATAGCAGTGTTTTGTTTTCTGTTTTGTCTTTGTTCAACTTACCTTTTTTTTAACCTAGTATGACTTTGTAATTGTCTTCCATATTTCGGAAATTCCACTGTTATGGCATAATTAATGAAATCTTCAATTAATGAACTCCTTGATTGTCGACCAGACTTATCAATTCTTCAAGCATAAGTCTTAATTAAAATTTATATTTGTATTTTCTAATTCCATTGATTCTTCATTGCTAACGTGTGCTACACAAAAAGTTTAAAAGCATAGAGGTAGAAGCTTCTTTCCATGCAGCTGTCTTAATGAGAATGGTTTCTTGAAGAGAATTGTAATTAGACAGAAGTGCTATAATTTTTCAATTTTTCTAGTCAGTTTGGTCGCCGGACCCCTAGTTTTCGACTAGGCTGACATGGCCTCTCATCGGCCTGGTCTGTTATCGAAAAGCTGGTATTGCAAAAATCATTCATGTTGTGATTGTTTTAATAGAAAATCAACTGAATATATGTGAAGAGAAAGTGCTTTATGTATGTTATTTTTGATTCATGATGAAGGTATCGACAATAGCTCTTTACTTTTTAATATAATTGGAAAAAGCTTTAAACAGTGACATAATTTAAAACTTAGAACAAAAAAGAGGGTTAAAATATGCTTGTCCTTGAATGTAACTATTGCTTCTAGCAATTATTTAACTTTTTTTATCAAATCATTTTTTAATTTTACAAAGTATGTAAGAGCCTGAGACTGATAAGTGATTGCTTTTACGCTTTCGAAGTTGCAGCATTCTATTAGACCCTCCTCTTTTTCTATTACTTACACACATTCCTTATTAAACATTCATTGTATTTTTTTTGTGATATTTTATTTAAAAAAAATTAGAACCTTTGCATATTTGTTTTGCCTAGTCCTGTCAATAGTCTACATAAATATCTGGAATGTTGTATTCCAGTAGTTTTTTAATGAGATACATTACTTTCTTTTCTTATGGTCAATTTTGAAATCGGAGTAATAGAATTAATTATTTTTTGATGCATGGAATATTTTTTTAATGATATAATATCTGGTTCCAGGCAACATTTAAGTGTTTTAAAATGTGCTTATGTATTGGTTCAAATAAACTAAAGTTTTCCATTTAAATGCCTCTCATTTTGACAGCCCTGTTTGATGCCAAAGCAGTCTGCTTTAAATTAGAATGCACTCTGTTGCGCCTTTTCTGCAATAAGATGATGCCTTCGGTGCTATATCCCAAAAATGATGATTAAAACGTGCAAATAATTCACATCCAACAAAATAAAAAAAAATTACGAAAGCTTTCTCCTGCTATTTTTTAACTTACAGTTTTGTGATTGTATTTTCCATTCATAAAGTTGCTGAAGTTATTTTGTGTCATTGATTTGGTTTTGACTCTTATTTTTAGCGTAAAATGGCTGAAAAAAAAAAGTTCCAGATTACCTGCCATTGCGCAAAAGTTAACTTATCAATCACACAAAAAAAGGGTTTTGTTTTATGTTTATTTTAGTTAGTTATTTTTTTGACTGTTCAAAAGTTTTTGAGCAATTTTGATAGTTCTATTTAAAAAAATTTAAATTCTGAACTGAGAAAGTTTTAGTTTTTTAAGTTTTGTTTAAAGAAAAATGATTGTTTTTAGAGATACCGAAACTTTTGCGTATTTGCTTTTTAATACCATACTTTTAGAAAGATTTCTTAATGGATGCAATTTTTTATGCAACAGCATTTACCTACAGCACAGCTTTGTTATACTTAAGCTTGTCACTTTGGGGTTTGGAAGGGGGCTGTCTTATTTTGAGAAATTAATGTGCAGTTGAACCCCAATCTTGATTTGCTCATTTCATATTCTACCCCTCTTGACGTCATATTCTGCTGAGAAATTGCTACTTCAGAAAATCAGCATTATATGTTTTCTAGAAACAGATCAAAAATATTTTTTGTCCAGATGACTCACACAAACTTTGGATTTATTTTTTTACAAGCTAAATTTGCTTTGTCTGAGAAAGGTTTCATCCAATCTTCCTTCTCGACAATTAAGGACCAAAGCTGCCAATGGTCTTCGTCTTGAAAATTTTCTAGAAGTCGATGGCACATCTATCATCTCATCACATCACAAATTCCTTCTATATCACGTTTAATACCTGTTTCAATGATAACAATGAAGGCAAAGAGAAAGTAATGGAGGATGCTCAGCTGATCAAGCCATTCAAAGCATAAAAACTCGTAAAATAATTTTTGTTTGCAAATGACAATGAAGAAACAAATTTTAAAATTTTGTCAGTGTAGAACTTTTTATTAATGAAATCGTTTCTAAAATCAGAAAATCAATAAAGATTACTTTTTTTTTTCTACTAAATGCATTGGGTGAGTCAATTTTTAAGCAATATGTTTGGATTTTCAACACCCTCTCCAATTTTAGGTTCCTATGGGTTGTAGGATTTTATCTACTAGTAGTTTTCCACCATAGGTAAAATTTTGGTTCCACTGTATCTCCATATAAGTTTTTTGATATGATTTACATTTAATACATATTCTATGCCCCCTTCCTCCCGACTAAATTTGAAATAATGGGCCTGGTAATAAGAAATGTTGGACATAAATCTGGGCATTCATTGTTATTAAACTGACAAAAGATTCATAGAAATATTTTTTAAAGCAAGATTGAGCCCCATTGATTACAAAACTCAAATTCTAAAAGAAATGAAACCATACTTGGGACAGGAGACGTAATGAAGCAATTTTTTTTTTAATGAGCTTAAATTAAAAATTTAGGTATTTAGGTAATGATAGGTAGTTTTATAAAAATTCTTCTTGAATAATAAATATAATCTTTGTTATTGTAAAACTTTTTGCTTGAAACATTGTTGAGTTGTCATAGCTGTCTTTTTTTTAAATCTTCCATGGAAACTTAAGATATATATAAATAAAAACAACAGGTACAAAGGAAAAAACAGTTACTTAAGATGGGTTATAGCCTGAAAGCAATATCTTATCAGTCTGCTTGCTCTATATGTGTCAAAATTCCACAATTTGAAAGTTCTCCTTTTCAAATCAGTCATTCCCAATATTTTATCTATCTCGATGTCTCAATTTTATGTTTTGAAATCCAATTCATGTTTCCTCGCATCCATCGTTTGCCCAAGGTCCTCTAAATTTCCAAAGGCTTGACTTAACAAAATTTTAATCTTCAGGTATCGTGAAGAATTATTTATTCGACATGAATATTTTTTATTATAAGTGTTTTTTCCAACATATATTCTAACCCTGCATGTTTGATGTTACACTCCTTTTCAAATGTTATGAGACTATCCTTTCATTATCTTTATCTTTTTTAAAAATTCGATATTATAATCTGATTGAATGAAATTTTCTGAAATGTTTTTCATATTTTCTTTGTTTAAATAATTTTTTTAATATATTTTATTATATTACTAGTCTATTATATACTATCATTTTTTTCTTTAATAATGGCTATATACTGTGTTTGCTAATCTTTTCCTTTTTTGTCTTCAAAAGTACAGTTTCATTTCATTTTTCTGTAAAACTTTCCTGTAATCTTTCTAATTGTATAGTATCAAGATTTTTGACAATTTGTGTTTAGTTTGGATAGGAAGGAATTGATATTAAAGTTGAACAGCGTAGTAAAATAAAAATAAAAACATTATTTTATAGAAAAGGACAAGATTATTATTGGACTTCCTTAGAAGATTAACTTCTATCAAAGTGTGATGACAATTTCAATCAGTGTTTGTCATAGGAATGAGGAAATTGCCGGAAACGTGCAGCTTGTGCAGTACATCAGCAAAATGATTTGTGATTCCACTCTTGAAAATGCTTTCAAGAATGGCAAAGGGAAAATGTTTATTACGTCATGTGTTTTCATTTGCCCTAGCCAAAATTTGTTTTCATCTGCCTAATAACAACAAGTTGTTGAAAATGAAAATTTCTTGCCTTAAAAATGATAACTGCCTCTTTTCTTACATAATATGTATCTCTTGTTTTTTTAATATATATATTGGGAAAGATACTTTCAAAAAAATATGTAACTTCATTGACTTACTTCTATCCATCATATCAGTGAAACATTTTCTTTGTCCTGTGTATTTTAGGGCTGAAAAAGAAACTTGACAATCATATGAATGATAACTTCATTCATGTATCAACCAGGATTTGTAAGTTTACTTATTTTAAATGTTCAACTTATTAAAGGAGGTTTGAAGAAAATTCATCTCCAGGAGTTTCCAGTTGTAGGCATTCCTTTAAAAAAAATTGAAATGCAAATATACTGGTTTTGCATTGAGAAGAAAGATCTGTTGCCATTTAAAATTTGTTTTCCATCTCGCCAAAGAGTACCTGTATATGATTAAAATGGCCGGTTGAAATCAATTGAAATAACTCATTCCCTGAATTTATTCTCTTGATATCATTATGGTAGAAATGTCTGCCACTTTACATTGCTTTTTCCTACCTATTTGTATCGAGAAAAGAAAGTTATGCTTACTAATTTTGTAGTAGAATGTATTTTTTCTATCATTTTTTCAGTGCATCCGGATGCCCAATTGCAAACAAAGGGAAAATCAGGTACGAAGTGATGGCGTTTGATGGCAGGCCAATTAAGATTGAGCCTAATGCGTGAGTATGTTATTCTCTTTTGCATTTGCTGTGAAACATAAAGGTGTATTTGTGCCAATATCATATCTGCAAGCTCAACTAAACTTAAAACTTCATTAGATATTCTTGTTTATAAAAAGACTTATTAGAGCTATACAGTAAAATTCTTCAAGCACAAAAGTACAGGAGATATTGCTTTTCTTTTTATGCAGTTAAACATTTTATGGCTCATGTGTCCAATGTGAAATATTTTGCATTTAAAACTCTTTAAACGACATACAGTAAAATCTCATTAGCGGCTGTCCATAAATGAGTTCACACTTTTTTTCAAAACATTTGAGTTTGTCACTTCACCTTTCCCCCTTGCACCCTTTTTCCGCTTATGTTGCATTGTTTTTCATAATCATATTGTCATTGAAAAATACATAATGCCACACTTCTTGTTACCTCCTCCCTCCCCCGTATCACCAACTCACGATATTTTGAATCCCCCCTCCCCTCTTCAAAACATTTCATCAGGTTTTTAAAATATAATAGTATGAGGCCCCAAGTTCAGAGTTCTCCAGACTGCAACCTTTTTGATTTTGGGGTTTCACTCAAAAAATAAGGAAACAGGCATATCCCTACCAGAGGCACAGAATTTTTCCTGTTTTGATCCTAAAAAAGAGCCAATACTAACCATATCCCCTTCTGAAAATTTTTGCTAGCTACATCTCTGAAAGCAAATATCTTGACATGAGATATTTGGCTCATATTTAAAATTTCATCAAGGTGCAAAAGATGCTAAATTTCTTCTCCTGAAGCAAAAACATACATGTGTATAATCTCTCACAAATGTTTGAAAATATAATTTTGAATGGAGTTTTAGGTGCCTCGTAAAATGTCTCTTAAGTTATGCTTGTTCAAGAATCGCATGGAAATAGAATACATTTAGTAAAATAATATTCTAATTTAATAACTTAGTTTCTCATTTAAAACTTTTGTTCTTGTACGCTCACTTTAATTGTCTCTCAATATTTCAAATAATAGATCATCCTCTTCTAATGATGGGAGTCCAATTGGTAATGGAAATATCCTGAGCTTTCCTGTGGGCTCAAAGGCTGCCAAAATTTTTCGACCAGTGAAGAAACGCCGCCCATCAAGTGAAGATACTGAAAAGAATGGTTTGTTCCATGTTTTGTTTTGTCTGAAGCTTGATTAAAACTTTTAATGGAATTTTATTCCATATTAAAGTATTTTTTGAATAATATTAAACCCTTTCATGACTGAATTATGAAAAAAAAAAAAGATCTTTACTATGTCATGGGTATGAAACAATGCTGTAAATCACATTAAAACGCTTTTTTTTCTTCATAGATGTCCTTGTTACTTTTTTTGTTTTAGATTCATATGAGGTCCAATTCATTAACTTTCAATTTTATAAGAAACCTTTTCTTGTTTATAACTAATTCAAAAGCATGCACACAATCTGTACAGGAAGTTAAAAAAGCTCTGGTAAACACAAAGGATTGGTAAACTCTCCTATTTTTCATTTCTTACTCTTTTTTAAATTGGACTTGTAATTTTACAATATTACTTAATTTTCAGTTCTGTCACCCCTCAAGGCCAAATTTCAACAAAATTCACACCCAGGTTTTTGTTCTCTTGTACAAGCAGTTTGGTCTATCTCTTTCAGGAGACCCGGACAATGACGAGGAGATCCGTGTGCTGGAAGAGGAGATTTTGGAACTGCAAGAGTACAATGCCAAAGTAGAATCAGAAATGATCAAGTTAAGAACTGACATCTCCCAGATGGAACAGCACATACGCATGACCGAAAGGGTGAGTTTTTATGATTGTCAATAATCTCTCATTCAAAACTCTCAGACTAAACTAGCATATGTGCTTTCAGTTTGTTATATTTAATCATGTTTCGTATTTAATGTCTTTTAATTTAATGCAACAGTAAAATCCAACTCTAACTGCTTTTAAATAAGTGAACAAACATTACTGTGAGTTACTTTAGCTTAAATAACATCCTGAGAAACTTTATGCTACATCTTGGTTTCTGATAGTTACTTCTATTGTTCTTCAACTCATGGCTCCTAATCAATTCCAAGTTGTGAATCAATATTATCCTGTCATTTTTTAGCTTTTCAATCACTCATGAGTAAAATATGCTTTGGATGAAACTCATATGTCTGATGAATAAACATAGTACAATTGGAAGCATGTTATAATTTATTAAAAAATGTTATAATTTTATTTTTCTTTAAACAAATTTGATACCTTATAAACAAATATTTATATAATTTTAAATCTAGCAAAACCTACTCTCATGTAGAATTTCTATAATGTACTGACTTAGTCAAATCTGACTTGTATTTTAAGAGTTATTGAAGTCTTGATCAGGAAAGGAACATATGATCCAAACCTTTCATTTAATATAAAACAGACATCAACTTTTCAAAAATGAAGTGTGCATGTCAAAGAGACATTCTTCTTTCTTGACCATCTGATATTGTGTAAGTTTTCTTCCTTAGCATGAAAGCTGTAATGTTTTACTTTAAGTAACCTCAAAATGTCCCAACATGTTTTATTTTGGAACCTTTTAGCTTCTAAAAATGTGCTTGTATTAACATAACATTTCATCATTCCTGACTTGGGACTTTTTTTTTTCTCTTGCAGGACAATCAATCGCTTGCTCAGAAGAATCAGAACCTCACAGATTATTATGAGACTTTGAGGAACAATTTCATCTCCTTGCTGGACCACGTCAGGCTTCCGAATTTCGACGAGAGGCCCACGAGGGATAATTTCGATGCCTACTTGAACAGATTGCAGTCACTCTGTGCAGAGAATTGCCGGGAGGAGAACAGAACCATTCTTTCCTCTGTAAAACAAGCCCTGCGAGACTTCAGCTTCCCCTCGTTAGTACTGATTATACATTAAAAACTATTTCATGCAAATAAAAATCGATCTTTTTCAAAAGTCGTTTTGATTTTGAGGAAATCATTACCATTGAATGGAGTGAATTAATAGCAGAAGGGGTGAGATTATGGAATAACTATATAACTGTAAGAGGTAGGATGCTGTTTTATATAACAGATTGAAAATTTTAAATTTACAACATTCAGCTCTATCAATTGCGTAACATAATATTGGTGCATATAATGAGGTGGGGTAATCTTGCCATAGCTGTCACAACTCATTCCATTTGATGGTACTGAAATATCTGCATGACCCCCACCCCTGTGTACGCCACTGGTAAGAGAATAACGCTAGACCAGGAAAATCTAAATTTTAAAACCCTGAAAAATAACAGATTTTTCTTTAAAAATAATTTTAGAAAAGGATTTTTTAGATAAAATACCTTTCTAAAAATTTAAGGTTTATTCCTCCCAATATTCAATGAGAATTGTTGATCTATGAAACACTAAATGTTATATTCAGTAAATTACTGCCCATTAGCCAGGGCTAAAGCTGAAATACACCGCCAGCTCAGCCATTTCCAGCCGAGGACTGTAGTTTCGTGCTTATTAGCACTCATCAGGCAGGCATAGTAAAGTGACTGAGCTGGAGATGGAAAACCTCTTAAGGAAGCCAAGAGTGCGAAACAAACTGGTAGCTAATACAGAATTAGCAGACCAAACGAGTGACCGAAGAAGTGGTTCGGTTCAACTCGAAGATTGAAAGCAAGGCAAGGTATATTCAGTAAATTACCGCCCATTAATTAATAAATTACCGTCGTAGTCCTCGGCTGGAAATGACTGAGCAGGCGGTGTATTTCATGTATTTCTGCTTTAGCCCTGGCTAATGGGCGGTAATTTACTGAATATACCTTGCCTTGCGTTCAATCTTCGAGTTGAACCGAACCACTGCTTCGGTCACTCGTTTGGTCTGCTAATTCTATATTAGCTACCAGTTTTTTTTTGCACTCTTGGCTTCCTTAAGAGGTTTTCCATCTCCAGCTCAGTCACTTTACTATGCCGGGCTGATGAGTGCTAATAAGCACGAAATTGCAGTCCTCGGCTGAAAATGACTGAGCTGGCAGTGTATTTCACGTATTTCTGCTTTAGCCCTGGCTAATGGGCGGTAATTTACTGAATATACCTTGCCATGCGTTCAATCTTCGAGTTGAACCGAACCACTGCTTCTGTCACTTGTTTGGTCTGCTAATTCTATATTAGCTACCAGTTTGTTTCGCACTCTTGGCTTCTTTAAGAGGTTTTCCATCTCCAGCTCAGTCACTTTACTATGCCGGGCTGATGAGTGCTAATAAGCACGAAACTGCAGTCCTCGGCTGGAAATGACTGAGCTGGCGGTGTATTTCACGTATTTCTGCTTTAGCCCTGGCTAATGGGCGGTAATTTACTGAATATACCTTGCCTTGCGTTCAATCTTCGAGTTGAACCGAACCACTGCTTCGGTCACTCGTTTGGTCTGCTAATTCTGTATTAGCTACCAGTTTGTTTCGCACTCTTGGCTTCCTTAAGAGGTTTTCCATCTCCAGCTCAGTCACTTTACTATGCCGGGCTGATGAGTGCTAATAAGCACGAAACTGCAGTCCTCGGTTGGAAATGACTGAGCTGGCGGTGTATTTCACGCACTAAATGTTAGTTTGTAAAATTTCAGTTTATGTTTTCATTTTTCTTTTGGCTTCATTGTTTCAATTCCCTTATAAAGGAAGCTCTTCAATAAGCTGCAGATAAACCTTGGGCTGAAAATGTTTTTTTTTTGGGGGGGGGGGGGATTAAGTTAAGATGAAATTTAGAAAAACTTAATAAAAGTTCCCAGCGTTGGATTTTTTCCAAATTCTTTTTGAAACTTGCATAAAATGTACGCATTCATTTTGATAGTGTTTTTTGAATGCAATATTTGTCTCCAACGCAAATCTTATGAATTAGTTCACAGTTCCAATATTTTCAGCAAAAGTTTTTTATTATCCTGGAAACTCAGTTTTGATCTCTAAAAATTTTAAAAGTAAATATCATTGCAGCAATTTCTTTCATTTTGCTCTATCATGTTACTATTAACTGTTGTGTTTCATTCATATCAAATGCTTTATGAATATGATATCATTGGCTTATGTGTACTTTTCTTTATTTCAAAGCAGGAATGCTTCAAACAACTGGCTGAAATCCTGAGAAGTTATAAGCAAAAGAAAGAAAGCCTATTGTGATATTAATAATATTCATAAATTATTTGTTTTGATGGTAAACCATTATGTTAAAGCATAAGCATTGTCTGTATAAAAATTTAACATGACTCATTTTTGTGGTGCCAAATTTTTTATTATTTATTGACTCAAGAAACAGGCCTGCATGTTTTTGTCATTTTTGATTGTCATTTGATCAAAGAAAGTGATATTTTGTTTGATAGAATGTATTTGCTGCAAAAAGTCTGAACCTTATTTTGTCTATTTAAGTAACAGAAGAAAAAAAAGTTTCGAAAATTAAGTAAAAATTCAAGGACATTTCATATGCCAACGTTTTTTTATTAGAGTGATTGATTTAGGGAATGTATTTCATATTTGCTCTTGCCATCTTTATTGTAGTTATAAGGTTCAGGATAGTAATTGATTCATCTGAATCATTCTTCGGTTAAAGTCTGAAAATCAGACGGTTGAGAAAAAGATGAATGGCAAAATATATCAGACAGTTAACTACTATTTTTAACCTACTTTTCCCCATTAAAGAAAAATAATTATAATGCTTCTATTGTTTAACTTGCGAAAATTATGAAAAATAAAATCATGAGAATGAGCTGAATGTACTGTAAAAATGCTGTTAAAACAAAAAATAATTTAAATATAAATGAACTAAATCATTAAATTTTAAAGGATTAAATATTACAAAACAACGCTTATCAGATAGAAAAAATGTATCTTTGTTAGTTTAACCCTCCTCAGTTATAAAATCTAAAGATCATTATACAATTTGAGAAAATTTTTGTTTGATAGATTTCTTTGTCAAAACATCCCAGTTTTTATTTTAGTATTTCAACAAATTTTAAAAAAAAACTTTAGCTGCTGCATGGAAAATACAGCCATTTGTCTTATTTTATTGGGTGGGCCATCGCACCCGATAAAACACGCAGAATTGGGATAGTGAAATTTTATCAGAAAGTACTATTGATGTAATATAAATGCATAAGAAAGTTTTTTATTTTATCATTTCAGTAATTAAATTGAAAATAATATTTGTGCCGGCTGTACTTGAACAGAAACAGCTAGAACTAGTAAAGAACAGTGCACTTTATGTTACAGTTGCTTACACCTTGTAAGGTTGGCAGAATTGCCAACCTTACAAAGTAAAGTAATCATGAAACTTTTTTTGCGACAAAAGATTTTTGGTTGCATTTTTAATAATTGATATTTATTTATTTTTAGAGGGGGAAAAAAATCAACCCTTTAGTTCTCAACTCAAGAGTGTTGCTAATTGAAATAGAACCAAAATACTAAATAAGAATTCTATCATTTAACAAACAATGGCTACTTGTAGATTATTTACTTAGATAAACCATGGGGGAAAAAAAACCTCTTTCAATGAAGTTATACCTAATAGGAGAAGACAGATATGTTCACTAATCAAAAACCTACTGCATTAATTATTTTTGCTGCATCACTAGACACAAATTAAGTAATAAAAATAATTTTTATCTCTTTAAAACATTATGCTCTACTAATATTATAGTTCTCCTACTAGAAAAATAACAGTGAGTTGTAGTCAGGCACAGGATTGTTTAAAAAAAAAAATCATCACCCAAAATGTTAGTGATATAATTGTTGTTCATTTATAAGACATAGGAGCTGATTTTTCTGTTTTCAAAAATGTAGATTCAAGCTTCTATTCCTGAACTGTTGACACCACTTCCATGTTATTCTTATCTCTAGACTAATGATGATAAATGTGATTATATTACAAAAGAAGTTATCTCCTGTAAAATCTAATTTAAAAGGTTTTACTTGTAAAAGTTTTGTTTAATTCCATTTCGTACATTGTGGTTATGTGCAAATTGTAACAATCGTTTCTGTTTTAGATTGTACTTTTTATTTGAAAAAAAAAGAGATTTGTTAAAATTAAATAAACTACTCATATATATAATTTATTATTAATCAATTTATTGGAAATTGTTTTTTAGGTCTTTAATTTTCCGGTTTTAACTCTTAAAGGGCTCCTAAAAGTGTTCTAATTGTTATATCCGAGTATGCTTGCAATCTCTAATTTTTATTTTATGAAAATGGATTATAGTCCATGCTTGAATCGTACCCTGATAAAGTTTTTATTGATGTTACTAATATGTGTGGCAAAATATACCGAATTTGATAGCAGAATGTAAATATTTAAATTTGTGTGATAAGAAAAAAGTTTTACTTGAAAAAATGCCCAAATTTTCTGCTGCACCATGTTTGTGAAGACAAAATAAGTTTCAGACTATTTTTCATTTGTCCGCAAAAGTGTCGTAATTCAATTTGACATCAAATGAATAGCTCACTAATGTGCATTTAAAACTAACTAGATCATTTTAACTATTTTTGTTTATGTGACTTTTTGTACCCTGATATCATTCACTATATAGAAACATCAGACTATTAAAAAAGGACCAGAAGGTTTCCAATTGATTCATCACAATTCCTAGTGCACTTTTACATGTGAAAATGATGTACAAGATGCCTTCCATGTTGAGGAAGTACTGTCTTTTTCTTTTCTAGTTCTTCTGAAACTTCAACTGTTTGTGCTAGCACTTGTGTGTATGTGTGTGTGTGTATGATGTAAATACATGTAAAATATTCCTTAAAAAATATTAGTACAATCACTGCTTCACTGGTGTACATAATTGTGTTTGCCAAAAAAACATGTTTATGTTTTCTATCTCCTTGTGCTGTTAACAAACAGCCTAGTGTAAATAGTTCAATTTTTATAAAAGTTTTCTTATTTGTGCAATCATCCAACAAAGAGGTACTTCAAACATTTGTTCTTCGAAATGTGTCTTATTGTAACTATATGTTGTTCCTTAAAGACTTTGATCAATAAAAAGTATTATTTGAACTTATACTCGTTTCTATTCTTTCCAGAGTATGCCGATACATGAAAAAAGTGTTTGTTAATTACTATATGAGAATTATGTGCTCTTCAAGAACAATTGAATCTGTTTTTAAAAGATCTGCTTTTTTAGGGGGGGGGGAGTTGCTTTGTTACCTTTGTTGTATCTTACAGTGAAAGACCGATATTGGAGAATATCGACTTTACTGATGATTCTCCGGAAATATTTGGCATATCCTCTCATCTTTTCATATGTAAATGTTGATATTCACCAGTTAATGTTTGCATTTACCAGGTTTTGGACATTCACAGAAACAGATATGTATATTAATGCTCCTTTTCACAAACATTCTACTAAATGACTATTGGTTGCAAAATTAGTAGATAGGAGGGCTCCATAGCTTTTGAAGAGGACATACCATCCCTCTTCAAGAGTATGGGTACCCCTTCCAACAGTTGTGCTTAAACTTCGGGGCTGGTCGCAGTTCAACTTGAAGAGCTAGTTTATCTAAGTACCATTGATGTTCAATACAAACAGGTAGTTGATGATGCAATTAGAACAAAAACATTGCAAGTGCCTTACCCCAGCCCTTGTGACCCCTTAAAAACGTCTTTGAAAGATTGATGGTTCCTGTCAAACGTAGAAGTGCAACAGGTAGTTTTGTACTTGAGGCAGAAAAAGGAATTTTATTTAAGGTTTATGTTGATCAACCTGATGAAGTAGTTGAACGATGGAATGGTCTGTAGTGCAACCTCTCTAAAATGACCACCTTTCATTCTGGTGAAAAGTGGTCATTAAGGAAGGTGGCTATTGAATGGAGGTTGCTTAAAAAATATTCACATATAACGTTAAAACATGCGGGGAAGTGATAAAAAATAAAGAAATTGTTAGCATAAGTTTAAAATATTGAAAACTCTGACTAAGAAAGTGTTCTCAGAACTGAAGTATGGATATGCCCATCATTTAAACGATCAATTGGGGTCAATTGATAACCCCCTGAGATTTTAAAAACATAACTTAATTAGGCATTTTGCATGTAAAATAATGATTTTTCCAAAACAATTCATTAAGTGCATACCTCTCCCCCCCTCCTCCTGGAAAATTTTGAAATAACAGGCCTAGGTAGTATGTCATTTTTTTCCCTTCAAAAGTTAAGATATCTCTTATTTACTCTATTCATATCTCATGAACAAAGCAATGAGGGAGAGAGAGTGCTAATATGCCCAGAAGGTGTTCAATGGACCGGTGTTGGGAAAGCTATTATCAAACTTCTTTGAAGAATTTCTGTGAAAATTGTCAATTAATAACCTGTGCCTGTCTAGGAAGTGTAGGTACATGAGAGAAACTTTTTTCTCGAAACTATGTTAAATTCGTTTTAGGTTGTGATCACTCTACTTTGGCATGCTCCTAAAGGGAAACAACCAAAAGTGCTCATCTGGTGTTTACACAAACACGCTTGTTCATACTGCCATGGTAAGTTAAAGGATGGTATCTGCGGAGCTGAGTTTTTGAGATATTTGAAGAAACATGTTTTGTGGATTCTACACTAATAATGGGGAAATGTTGGAATTTGATGTATTTGCATGTATTAGTTTCAGTGGAAACCAAATAAGTAAGTTTGCACAATAAATCTTTAGTTCAGTGCATGAGAAAAATGCAAAAAAAAAAAAAAAAAAAAAATGCAGATACTGCGCTTTACCTTTCCAAGGCAGTATATGAGCGAGGTTTTTGTTGTTTTTTAATAAAATATGCATTGAGTGGTTGAGTATACACCCCTTGCAGGAAGGGGGGAGCTTTTTATGAAATGCTTGTCTGCATTCCCAGGATAACACATCCCATCTGCTCTAGAAATGTATGATTTCCCAGTACATTTTTGACCTAAACAAAAAACATTTTAGGTAAAGGGATTTTTTTTTTTTGCAAAAATTTGGATCACGTTTTTTTGGAAGACTTGTTTCAAGGTAGTCACTCAATACAGGTTAGCATTAAATTCGGATTGGGTTGGGGGGGGGGGTTCTGTTTCATGGGAAAATGTGGCCGTTAGGAGAGGTGGTTGGGTGGAGTGGGTTCAGGTGTTTTAGCTGGAATTTATAATTAACTCCTAGCATTCCTGCAACTACTTTTTTTTGCTGAATACAACATTGCGCCCTACAGGTTATTGATGACTAACAGATGAGTCATAATGTTAAATGAATGCTTTTGTTATCAGATGTAGTGTCATCTATGGACAATTTTCTGTCAGTTATTTTATATGTTCCATTAAACCCTGTTATTTCTTACAAGGGTATGTCGAATTTCTTCAATTAGTATCTGCACTGATATTTTTCCTTAAAAAGTTCCTATACATGGGTACATGAAAATGTTCTTAATATAAAGCTGCACTTTAAAAGAAAATAATTGCTATATTTTAGAAACCAAGCTACTTCTGTAGATACAGGCCATTATGTCAACAAATATATTTTGTAATTGAAAGTGGTACAGTTATAAATATATTAACTAGAAACAGACCATGGGTCTAGCTAAACTAATCCTAGCCAAAGACTGCATCCCTCAGTCAAGATCGAAAACTCTCTTAGATGTGTTTGCCTCATTACAAGTAGTAACAGCTGATTCATAAAATTATTCTAAACTCCTGTAGAATACTACTGAAGTAATAATTTTTCCTAGTTTCAAGATTTGCTAGAATTTGAAATATATCCCTCCTTTGATCCTTTTTCAGTAAAAGATCTTTCTAACATGAGACCAAAATTGATCAGCATAGTTCAAGAGATCTCTATAATGAGAAAATATTTTTATTAGAATTATTTTGAAATATCTAAGCATTATACGTCTGCTTTGATATGACTTCAAAAAAATTTTTTTTTTGAATTTTACCTCTCCTAGCTCCTTATTCATTTTACTTTTGGGATAAAAGTTTGATTTCAATAAAATAAACTTCTTGCTAGGATAGACACTGCCTGACCTAGAAAAGTTTTCATTTCTATTAACATCATGGAGGTAGGTGCTTAGATCCTACCATTTGTAATTGATGTAAAAAAATGAAATGAATTCTTGTGTTGTAACTACTTTAGTAGGGTTGCAGGCACTTGGAACAGCTTAACGGTAGAGGTGGTAATGAGCAAAGGGGTGGATAGGTTTAAGAGGGACATTGATCTTCGTTGGGGGCTAATAAATTGACTAGGACCAGCCTAGCTGGGCCCAGAGCCTGTTGCTGATCGTCACATTTGTATTTGTTGTGTCATGTACTATAATTTGAATTATTCTCTTCCAAATTTAGATGCACTGTGCCCACAAAAGGGGAAGGTCGCAGCCCAAACTGCACCATTCAAATTATTGGAGAGAGGGGTGTTTAAAGGCTCTTAGAGTATTTTTGAAGAATCTCATTCTTGGGGCTGGTAGGTGATCCGTAGCATTTGTGTTATGGGTAGTGAAACCTGTGTAAGTTGACCACTCGCGGTGCAGTACTTTGGTGGTCAACTTATAAAGGGGGTAATGATTTTTTTTTTTTTTTGGAATTCTTGCAACATGTATTCATTTCTTTAATTGACACCTACTCTTTCTGTTCAACTCGCTTTCATTGTTTAGCACATTAATTTGAAACAATAATTTAAGATATTATTCAAATATTTTTAGAGATTATTTTCCCAGAATGACGTATAATGTGTCATGCAAATTTAAAATTTCAGTAAATTGATCAAAAAAAAAAAAGTCTTATTGTTTATGAAAAGTTACTCATTTTATATTAATAGTTCCTAAAAATTTATAGCTAATCAAAAATTACAAATTTTTCGCTTAACAACAAAAGAAAAATAAGTTTGGAGAACAAAAGGGTTCTTAGTAGTTTTCCCACGTGGTTAAACTCAAAAGGAGATTTAGTTATGCTGCTATTTCATTTAGTTGGTAAAATGCTGGTCTGACATCAAAAATATTCTTGAAAAGCTAAAAAAAAAAAAAAAATTTGCTAAATAAAATTTTAAAAAATAAACCAAGAGGTCAACTTACAAAGGGTTTTTTACAATACTCCAAACCAAACTTGGTGTTCATTAGTGGTCAAGATAGAGAGGTGGTCAAGTTACAGAGGTTTTCCTTCATTATATAAGATAGGACTAATTCCGTTCCTGACAAAATCGCTCAATATAGACAGGTGGTCAACTTACAAAGGTGGTCAACTTTACAGGTTTTACTGTACCATGTGATACACACATACAGACTAATAAAATACTATTACTAATAAAATAGCATTACTAATAAAATAATTTGTCACTCCTGAAAATACTGAATAAGCACCATTGTCATTTAATGCATCAATTTGAATACAAGTTTTGAAAGATCAGTGATTATTTTGTAATATGAATCTGCATTCTATTTCATTAAAGCATTTTTTGTAATTATTTATTATTTGTCTATTTATACTTTAAATATATTATTTGATAAAAAAATGTGGGTGATGATAGTTAAAATTATACTTCCTGCAGTTAAAAATTTATGAAGTCTAGCAAACATTTTATGAGCTTGGAAATGCATATGCATATTTACTATCACATTAATTCTGGTCATGATCCTAAATCTAAAGAAGAAAAAAATTACTGATAATATTTTAAAACAGCAATGATTCGCAATTCAACAGTACAAGTGAATAATATTACTGCAGCAAATTATGAAACTGCCGGTAAAAGTATTAAAATTACTTGTTTATTTGAAAAAAATTTTTTTGGTTCTGCCCTTTTTAAAAAATAACAAACGATAATTTCAGAAAATAATATGGCTCCCTTCCTGAATTTCAAATATTATTTTCTGTGTCTGAAAAATCTAGGAGAATATGTAGCTAATTAAGATAATATGCAACAGTTTGGAAAACTTTGAAATATTTTATCACTTTTATTTTTAGATATTTTTTAGTGCTGTTATAGCTTTGTTAATACTTACCATCACCAGATGACGCCACGATCGATCTCGTTTTCAAGTTTTCTTTCTTGTTTGTGTTGTAATTTGTCTGCTATGTCACATCGCTTCGTCGAAGTGTAGCCTATTTTCGTGAATTCAGATCCAATTTTTAAAGGGTAAGAATTTTTTTTTGACTATTTATTATGTATTATTTTTTTTACTTGCCCCCCTTCCTTCTCATTAAGCCGCATTTGCCCGAATTAACGGTCATTGGTCGGAAAAGGAAGTCCCGCGATTCGTTGTTCAGAAATATCCAATCCAGTGGCGTCCATTGCTGTGAAACTTTGTTTTGCTTGCTGTTGCATCGCGCTGTTTCATTAATCAACCTGTTCTGTTTGTTTTGAAGCATCGTTCTGATAAAAAATTATTGAGTTATGCAAGGGAAATGAAGTACATAGAAAAAGTGATTATCGAAATGGCGGAATTGGTATTCTGTAGTTGGAATGCTGGAACCTTCATTTTGCTTGGCTGCTTTCCCGCGTAAAGTGAGCTCAGAGGTATTTAATGGCGTCATGTATCGCTGTTTGCGATGAACTTGTGAGTCATTTGATGAGATAACGCAGAAAATAATTAAGAATGTTATTCCAGTAACTTATAAACAGTTTCCAAGTCTGCTACTAGAGATTAAGTAAATTCGATCCTTCGGATTTTAACTTGATATTGTGCTGTCACCATGGAAACCACAAGTGTAGCCTTACATTCTCTGAATCCTCACATATCTTGCTATATCTGCAAAGGTTATCTCATTGATGCTACTGCTATAACAGAATGTCTGCATACTTTCTGCAAAAGTTGCATTGTGAAACGTTTGGAATTTGAGGATGTGAACACATGTCCCAAGTGTGATTGCCTCATCCATCGCAGTAACCCCCTACTAGGAATCAAAGCAGATCGCACCTTGCAAGATATTGTGTACAAGCTTGTTCCTGATCTGCAGTGCCGTGAAGTCCTGAGAGAGAAGATCTTCTGTGAGATGAAAGATATACCTTATCCCAAACATCACGACATTGTCATAAAGAACAAACAGCTGCAGGTTGTGGATAGTGCTCCGCAGAGAGTGGTTGATGCTGTCACGGACGACCGCGTCTGTATACAACTAGAAACTAAGACCAGTGAGCTACAGCAATTGCCTCGCAAATACATATGTTGTTCTTCTTTCACTACCATTGCCCATGTCAAGAAACTCATTGCTAAGAAGTTGTTCTGTGATCTGGAGAAGTATTATACTGTGGACATTTTGTGTAACGATGAAGTTTTAGGAAAAGATCATACTTTGAAATTCATCTACGTCACTCGTTGGCGCTCGAAAGAACCTCCACTCATGCTGTATTATCAGCCCCGCATGAACTTGATGAGCTTGAATGTGACTCAGCAACTGAATACTGAGTTATGATAAAACTTGCAAGATAGAGAAATTTTTATATTCATGATGAGAGTGTGTCATTCCACATACAAGTAAATGATCTGCTTACTGTAGGATATGAAAGAGTTGTTTTGAATGCAATGCTGGAAGGGAGAGGGGGTGCCCGGGAGAAATTAAGGATTTGCTGCTTTAGGATAGTTATAATGTAGCTACAATGTTTTCTAAGTTGGGCCACACCATTCTCCGGTGGAATTTTTCAATCCTCCCAGAAAAAATTTCAATACCTAAATTCTTTTCAGAGAATGTTTTTCGGGATAAATGCAGATAAATTCAATTCCGTGATATAAGCATTCCTTTTTATTACGTTCTTAGAAAGGGGAAAAAAAATTCATCCCTAGATATTCTAGTGTTAATATTTTAGTCATACTTTTCTAAATCAATCCCAGGATGCATTTGATCTGAATTGCGACTTTTCAATGAAATGTTTTATTTGAAATTTTATTATATGTATAGATTGTTCCTCTCAGTCAAATATTTGAACTGTAAAATTCTGATCAACTTGTAAAATTAAAATAATTGTTGGAGTTCAAAAAATATTTGCTGCGTAAATTGTCTAAATTCTGGCATGTCTAAGCAAAAACCAAGGGTCTGTCCAGGATTTTTCACAGGGTCTGTTTCTTTTTGGAACAAGTCAAATAATTTTGCAAAAAAAAAAATTTTTTTTTTTGCAAAAACAATAGTTTAGAATTTTGAGATGGTGCAAACTGCATTATAGCTACTTAAAAGTTGAGTGTTTTCCCTCTTTTCTGTTGAGAATATCGTTCTTGAGTGTTTTTCGAGTATTCAAGGGGGGGGGGGAGGCATCGCTCTCTGGGAGATGGGTATCCCTTAAGCATCAATATTTATTTACCATTCTATATACATTATGATAAATTATACTAGAAATGTTATATGTATAGTATTTAAAATAATTGTAACAAAGAAATTCAGGCAGGTATTCAGCATTTAACTTTTTGAGCAGAGACACTGTTAAAGATCACAGAATTTTGTTGGAAACTTATAAACTCCATGATTTTTACAAAAATAAAAAATATTTTATTTGTTTACCTCATAAAAAAGCGTACTAAACATCGAAAAATCAGATTCCCATAACGGATGCAAAGAGATCCCCTCCCCTACTATCCTTGGCAGTTCTAAGTTCATTCTGCTGTATATGATTGTCTATTAAATCATGAGCGGGAGGGGGGGGGGAGTGCTTACAGCGCCTATTCAGAGAAGGTTGACAAACAAGCAAAATTATAAACCAAACTGACTCTCAGCTCTTAACTTCTTTCAAAAAAAAACAACAAGCATTATATGTTGTATTGTAGTAAGTTACCCCGCCCTAATGCCAGGGCTAACTGAGCTGGTGGTGTATTTTAAGCATTATATGATTGTAGTTGTTCATCGCTTGCAAGAGCATCACAAAAGTGCTGGGTTTTTTTTTTTTTTTTTTTGCAAAATTAGCAGATTTTGTATAAGTTGATCCCTCTAATTTAACTTGAAAAAAGGTTCCAAACTTTTACACATGGAAATATGCTGCGTTATTTTGATTTGAGATTTGCTCTTTCAATAAATAATTTGTGAAAGATTCATTTATCAGAATTTTGTGAAGGGTCCGTCTTGGTTGATTGGGATTTTGTGAAAGGTCCGTTTTGGTTGATCGGATTTTTTGTGAAGGGTCCGTTAACGGACCCAAATTTCCTCTGGTCAGACCCCTGACAACTTTCTAGTTTGTTGTTTTGAAACAGCTCCAAAAAATGTTGAATTTCTGCCCTTGAAAAAAAAACTTTATAGCTCAAAATTGTAAAAGAGAAAAATTTTTAGTGGAAGACATTTGAAGGCTTTTTTCTTTGTCAATGTTGTTTTATTAAAAAGATGTAGTCTACTAAAGATGAACATGTAAAAGGGGAAAGAATTCTGAAGGGGGACATTGTTTAACTGACAGCTAAAAATCAGGGTCCGGCAAATAATAAGCAACTAAAAAAATACCCTGGCAACTTTGTTTCAGAAGCCATTGTACACTGAATAGTTCTTTTCTAAACTGTGAGAAATAATACCTGGTACCTAAAAAAATTTCCCGATTCCTTAGATTTTACAATTTTTGTCGTATCTTGACTCAGAATTAAAAAATTTAACTCTCAAAGTTTTGTTTCTATTCATTAGTTAAATATGAAAATCATATTTATTATTAGTTCATTTACAAAAAAATTTATATGCTCAATATTTCATGCTCTCCCCTTCTCCCTTATTGCTCTAATTTTGATCAGTTCCAGCTAAATTTGGCGTCTCTGGTTCTTTGTGGGAAAGTTAAAGCAGGGAACATGGAAAAGTTAGTTAAAGCATTTTTAACACTTTTTCCAAATTCGACTAAAAAAGGAAGAAGGTCATTCTCAGTCCGACAGGTTTGTCAATTGCACCCTCCCATTTTGGTGCTCATCATCAACCCTGTGTGAAAGCTCCGTGTTTGAAAGTGGCGTTATAATTGAGCTTGATTGGTGAAATCAAAATATTTCTTACACTTGTGTGATGTTACTGATGTTGTAAACTGTTCATCCATGTTGTGTGAAGATGCCTTGTATTATGAGCTTGCTGTTTACCAATTGAAAATTTTATTTATGAAAATTTCTATTGCCATTTTTAATTTTTGCATAAAATAAAGGCTATTGGAAATATTTTCAGTTTGTTTATTTTCTAAGATACTAGTAATGTTGTGCAGTGGCGGCGATTTGGGGAGGAGGTAGCAGTAGTGGCATAGCTAGGGAGGGGCACTCTGTCCCAGGCGGCAATTTCACACTTTTGATGCGAAATTTTTTTAACTTGTTTTTGATCTATTACTGGAGGCAAAACAGAAAAAAAAGTCTTTGAATTGTAAGGTTTTAATACTATGATAATAAAATTACTCTAATGCAAGACATGTGTTTTTCTTGGGGAAATCTTAGCACTATTGTTTATTTATTCACTGCCTTCATCTGAAGCTACAGACAGAGGGAGGTAGTAGCGTAAAGTCAAGAGACGTTTCTTTTATCCCCTTTTGTTGTTAAGGTTGACTATTACGGAGGAAACAATAAATTTCATAACCTTTCGTCATATGATAAAGTTACCACTTGATTATAATAAGTAAGTGTCTATGAAACCACCATATTTAAAAAAAAAGAAAAATTAAAGGAAAGTGAACCCAAGAGTAAAAGGAGAGAGGTCTCAAATGGAGGCGATTTCTTGCTCATTTTCAGGATAGCATTATCTGTTTAACAATTACTTTGACTGGTCATTGACTAGAAAATGTTCACTAAGACAGAATGAATTCTATGTTCATTTTATACAAAAAATTATTCACTCGAATAATAATTGCTTTTACTACTGTATTATATCATCTAATTCCTTTATACAATGAACTTCACATTTAGTCATTAATTTTAAGGAAAGGTTTTTAATTAGTAAAATGATCTCAAGGCAAAACCTTTCACATTTCGACCTCTATTAGAGAAAAAGAGAATCATCCAAATTTCGTAATATACCAGATTTAGGAAAGGGGAGGGGGTGAGTCTTGCTCGTACCCTGGTGGCAACTTCTGAGTTTGTCAACATTAGGCGAATCGCCCAAGCACGGATCCAAAGGGGAGTTATAACTCCTTTTGAGAAACCAAATCGACCCTAAATTTACGTTTCTAACACTCTAAATTAGGAAAATTTACCCAACCTTTACGCTTCTTCCTACTGTCTCAAAGCTTAAAATGCATTTTCAGGACTTTCATGCGTTGTTAAACCCTCAATAAATGTTACATTTTTTGGAAAGAGCAACCAAAAGAAAGCAAGAATCTTCCTATCCCTTAACGTCACCAAACAGCCCAAAAGTGCAGTTTTAAGCCTCGAGTCACTAACTTTTCCAAGGGACAATGCCCACCCCATTCCTTCACATCTCATTCTTTAGCCTAATATTGATATTTGAGTTTTTATGATTTCAATACCAACAAATTACTAAGGGTGGTCAAGCCCAGACCTTTCCTGTATAATGGTTAATGATAGTCTAAAGTGTGTATTTAGGGCATCAGCTTCGACTTTAAAATCCCCATCTCATCCAATAACTTCAAAAATAGCATAAAGTTGGGTTTTGAAGCCTAAACTTCTGAAAAATTCTATAATAGGGACCCCAGATGTGCATGAAATCAGTTAACGTCATCACAGTTGGCCCCAAATTTCGTTTTTAGAAATTTCTGAGTGAAGACTGCAAATCCTTTTTTTTCTGAGTGGTGAAGAGCTTTGAATGAGCAACAGTTTCAAAAAAGATTTCGGGTGGGAACTTCCCAACATTTTTGGAAACATTTGAAAATTTATGCCATCAAAGACAGCCTACAATTGCGATTTTGAAACTTCGGCATTGAAAAATTTTCCAAAGAGCTCCTGAACGTTCCCTATTCTCTTTAACGTCATCAAAGATAGACTTAAATTGATTTCAAGTTTGAAAATATTTTGAGAGGAAAATCCAGTCTTTGTTGGAGTTAGGAGTGACCCTTACACCACTAGCTACAGTATACATTTACTTGTTTCACAGTTTCGTTGAAATCTTTCCGTTCAGCGCCCCCGAACCTTCCTCAGTATCTTCAGGTATCCAAAGATAGCCTAAAATAACTTTTTCAACGCTTCAGTTTCATAAAATTTCCTTGAAGTCTCGACCCTTAACGTCACCAAAGAATGCATAAAACTAATTTTAATTTTGAAAACAAAAAAAACCTGGCGGGAGCTCCAAGCATCTTTTTCTATAAGCGTTACTATAAATTGCTCAAAATTCCGAATTTTGACTTAACTTTAGGAATGTTTCGGTAGCACTTGGAATTCCTTTTTTCTTCTCCTGCAAGAAAAATATGAAGGAAAAAAAAAAGAGTTTCTTTTCTCTCTTTCTTGTTTATTAAAATCTTTTTAAAATTCTTTTGACTCTTTAATGCGTCAACTATTTCCCATCAAAAAGGGTGGCAAATTGAGAAACCGCCCTGGGCGGCAGAAAGCGTAGCTACGCTGCTTAGCAGCAGCCTTTCCTCTTTTTGCAGTTAATTTATTTATTTTATTTTCTAAATTAGGAACCAAAATTAGAAATTCAAAATAAAAACAGGAATGTCAAAATTTTCCCTACATAATTATTTGTTTTACTTTGTATATCTGTTTACAAAACATTATTTAGCACAATCAGTAAATTTTAGTTTATGAATTTATTGTTTCCATCAATTTCCACTTATCTTCTTTCAAACGGAGCTACAAGAACATTTTGTACTTTTTTTTTTCATTTTTTGCTGTTGCTAAAAGTTTCATGAATTTTAGTTGTCTCTCCCCCCTCTCCATTTATGAACCCCAATCACCACCTCAAGCAAATTTAAAGGTCTTTGGTAAGTTTTTATGATATATAATTTTATGTTTATTTATTTATTTATTTATTTACTTTCTTTTTTTTTTGCGTGTTGGAGCAATTGCACCACATTCTTGCAGTTGGCTAGAAACTAAAAACATACCGAGTAGCACTTTAGCCAAGTACTAAGTACCAATTATGTTTTAGAAAAACCACCAACACACAAGTGTGAATTTAAGTGGTCAGAGTAATCAATTTTGTCAGGGTGTCTACCCACTTAGAAAATCTGGAAATGTCAGTAAAAAGATGGGGAAATTAATTTTTGTTTGCAGATAACGTGAAATTTTTTCAAAATTATAACCAGTTTTAAAAATTTTGTTTTTTGCAGTTTAGTAAAATAAATTAGGTCAGAAATTCATGCAACTTGAAATTCTTAAAAGAAAATATTTCTTTCCTTAAACCAGTTCTTCAACCCCACCTTTTGTTCTTTAGTTTTGCACATTCCAGTTTTCCATGGGTGTTCAGAAGTTTACTCCCCCCTCCCCCCCAACAATGGTAATTAGGTTGTTTCTGCAATTACCAATGAAAAACTGTTAAGTTTTCCTATACCAGTTATAAATAATCTCTTCAAAGTAAGGGTAAACTAGATTATTGTTTAATTTCAGTATTACTTGGATGTTAGTGTAGTAGACAAAAGCGATTTTTGTCGGATGTCTTTTCATCCATAAGCTCATTATTTTTTGCATTGAAAAAGGCGTTCCCTGTAACGCCGAAACACGTGTCTGCTGTAATTTACAAATTTGTGCTTCTACTTACGTTGTTTGGTCTGACTTTATTAAAAGTCCTTGTTCAAAGGCAGAGGTTGCAAATGTTGAAGTGAATACAAATACCTATGACACGCTAAAATTGATGTTGAAGTGCAGTGATATTTTGGAAGCAAAGTTGGGTTTCTTTATTTTGGTGGCATCAGAATTGCAAGGTTTTTAAATAAGATTCCAGGCTGGTAAACCAATGGCCCCTTTCCTGTATGAACAGATGTATTTGATGTTTAACAATTTAATGAAGTGATTTCTTAAAAGTTCTCAATGTTTCCCAATAAACAAAAACCTTGAAAGTTTCCCAAAAAAACAAAGTCTGTTTTAGGGATATATGGATTTAATAGTTTGAAATTTACATTAAACAGAAATATCACATACACATAGCCAACCATTAAAAAAAGAGTGGAAGTATCTTAACTAACCTTTAAAAAAGCACCTGGGAAAAATTTGTTGGGGTATGGAAAAGCAGGGAACGTTGAAAACTTTTTTTTGAGTAGACACCCTGTTTTGTCCATGTTTTTATTTATCTTTTATTCAACTTCTTGAAACTTTAAAAACTGAGTACAATTTGAAAACAATAGGAAAAGCAATTCATGGTTTGACTTCGAAAATGTTATTATTATTTATTTATTTTTTTTTTTTTTTTGCAAAGGAGAATTGTAAATTATAAGGGAAACAGGTGGGAAATAACATGACATACGCAGTACTTAAATATACCTCACTTTTTTTTTCTCATTTGTTTTTTCGATGAGAAGAAAGTAACCCTTCCTCCCATTGAGCTCCCAAACCCACACCTCAGGCATGTCCTTTTGGTAATTTATCCTTGGTGTGAACTGAAGCAAAGTAAGCAACCAATAGTTTAAGTTTTTTTTTTAATTGAAAGCGGCCACATAAATTTCATATAAAAGTACCTTTCAAAATAATACAACGCGCACACACAGGTCAAGAATTCTTGTCAAAGATTTGGGTATGTTAAGTTAGTAATTAACTTAGCTAACCTTGATACAAAATATAAAAATTGATCAACCACACTTGAGATCTGACCAGGCTGGTCCTATTTTTCCTGTTCATACCTAATGAAGATCTTGTTACACTACTTGCCCTCTTCATTTTACCTATTTTAAGTACACTCTTAAGACCTTCAAGATTTGTTGAAGTATTTTTTTTTTCTTTTTATGATCAGATTGAGCTTTAAATAGCTTTAAACAATTATTATTATCTGTTTAAAAGTTTTGACCATTAACTCTCATACAGATAAATTTGAATAAAAGAATCATAACTAATCCTTAAAACCTGCTGTTAGCGGGACGTTTGAAATTTTTACTTATTATTGCAAAAATAATGCAAATTGGAGTGATTACAGAGGTCTGGCCAGAGGAAATTTGGGTCCATTTAAGAATCTTTTACAAAATTCAAATTAGTTGAAAGGGACCTATCCTTCAAAAAATTCTGATTACCAAAACAGAAACTACACGAGATTCTTATCGATCAAATTGGACCTTTCGGAAACTCTTTTATCAATAAAACGGTGCACAAATCGGAAATCTAAAACATATTGATGCATTACTTCGGGTTTACATTTAGAAATTTTACTAAAAAATTTGATTTTTCACAAAAAATATTTTAAAATTAACAAAATTTGGACCCAGGGCGAAAGATCCTGAACAGACTCCTGACATATGTTTTAAACTATTCTTTTTAAATAAAGTAATTGGCTGCTTTTTGAATTAAAAAGAGCTGAAGTAATCTAAACTTTGATCTTCTTTAGCCTAACAGAGATTCATCAACCATAAAGTCTACCCTATAAAAAGGCACGTTCCCCAAATATTTTTTCCCTCTTACAGTAAAGTTTGGTGAATCAGCGGAATAGGGTAGCACAGTAACTGCGTATAATCTACGAAATTGGTAAGAAACTATACTTGTGTATGCAATCGCTTAAAAAATCCAATAACACTCGCATTCATTTTTATACCTAAATATCATAACAGTATGCAAAAAATGTCTGTAGTAATACTGCCGTGTGCAGGTAAAGGGCAGTAACTGCAAATTTTTCAGTTTTTTGCATTTTCGTCATCTATTGTGTGCTAGCTTTATTGTTCAAGTTTGCTTATTTGGTTTCCGTTGAAAAAAAACGCACGTAAATAAAAATGCCTTATTCCCAGATTTACCTATGGTTAATATTGAATCCCACACACATTTCTTCAAATGTCTCGAAAAATCATTTCTGCAGATACTGCCGTTTACCTGCACACAGCAGAATAAGATCCTTCAATATTGCAAATGAAATACAGAAATATGCAATCAAATTGTGCTAACAGATCAAGAGAAATTACGCCAAAAGCATAAATCGGAGAAAAGGGTAATTTTTCTATCGTAAGTAGTCTCTGATCACTCGTTTACACGTGTAAGTTTTGTATAAATGCCCCTTGTTATATAGGTGGTCAAAGTAATTCTGGTTTGCATTTTAGAAGATGTCCCAGCCAGAGAATTTCAGCCAATCAAGCAACACTTCCCATGGAAACAATGAAGCCCAGCAGGTTCTGGATATTTTCTGGGAAAGAGAGATGGAAGAAATTCGGAACTTGGGAAATGTGAGTTTTCTTCTTATCACCTGGCCCTAAAATTTGTTAAAATGTTAACTTAATGTACTGCTGTCAATTTTTTGCAAGGACACCCACCTGGGGGGGGGGGGTCATGGCACAGACTGCGGCACTGAAATTTCTGGGAGGAGGGGTGTCTTGAGAGGTATTTTTCTAATTTTTGGGAAGGGGGGCTCTTGCTCTTAGGGGGAGGGCACCCCTGAGTTTTTGCCACGTGTGGAGGAAGCTGTTTTTTCCAGCCTTTCAAAAATAGAATTTGCATTAACCTACAAATTTTGATTTTTAAATTTTTTTCCTCTGCAAATTAATAAAAACATTAAAATCCTTTGATAATTTTGTAAGTTTTTTTTTTAGTTAAAAATAAATGTCATATTCAACATGGATTAAAAGTTAGATATCTGGCAAGTTTTTATTTTTAAATTTAACAACAAAATTTGTTACGTTGTAGTTTATTGAAGGAAAGTAGTTGTTAACTTATAATGTAAAGGTCTTGTTTATTACTGCAATTTTACAGAACCATTCCACATTTTAGAAACCAGTTAAATCAATACTGAAACTATGAGAGAAAAGAAAAATCAAAACAAAATTTTACTTGATGTTTTAAACGTTTTAATATTATTGCAATCAATAAAATTTTCATTAAACCCTAATTTTTATTATTTCAGCAATGACATAAAAATAAACTAGATTTGTAAGGATAATTGTTAACAAAAAGATTCATAATTTTTGATTGTACAAAGTAAAAGTTAGGACAATATCTCTCTATTGCAGCATTGCTTCTGTGAGATGTTTGAAGATTTGCCAGCCACTCAGGCAAATCTAACCTGACTCATCTTATACAAATACAAATGTGACGACCAGCATCAGGCTCTGGGCCCAGTTAGGCTGGTCCTAGTCAGTTTATAAGTCTCCAACTAGTCGACCCGTGCAGAACTCCGCACTATGTTTCGAATCATTTCATAAGGCGTTTCGCTCTTTAAAAAATTTTAAAGAACATTATGAAGAAGAAACGAAAAAAGTAAACGGAAAAAAAGTAAGCGTACAAGAGAAGGTATGTAATTTGAAGACGTAACAAAACCTCGTTAAATACAACATTGTGATAATTTGATCATCGCTCACCTTTTGGTTGTACGTATTTTCAATGCAAATATAAATATCATTAAAAGTGTGACTGAGTGACACGTGAAAAATCAGTAATTTTGCATGTGAAAAAACAGGTTGTGGCAAATACAGTCCAGCCCATGTGAGCATCTGACGGAAAAAAAAGAAACTTTAAAGAGATATTTAGTGGCACGGATTCGAACTGGCGCCATTCTGATTAACTGTATGACGCTTCAACAAACCTAGCAACTGTGTCTTCCTTTTCGAATGCTATTCATTGAAAGAATGCGTAATAAAACACAGTAAAAAAGTTTTTCGCCAAAAAAAATATAATAAGATCATGCGTCTTTGTTTTGTCATTAGCCAGCATGATACGATTTAAAATTATTCGTAAAACATGGATTTTGATTAACGAATGAGGAAAATCTCACGTAGCGATTGAAACAAACATTATAGAGAAGTAATAAATTCGATTGAAAATAAGTGTTTTTATTTTTGAATATTGAACAATGTCCCATAGCATATGAACAATGTCCCATAGCACGGTTAAAGCAGCCATAGGCTGCTTTAACCGTTATGGCTTAAGCGCCCGCACATGTGTTTCTTTTAATCGAACACTTAAAACTCAAAACCAAGACCTGTTGAACTGAATCCGTTTTTTTAAGTGTAAATTTTCGAACGTAGACAAAATTTATTTTTTTTTTCAGCCGAAAGCAGAGGAGTAGAAAATGATTTCTTACTAATGAAGTTGATAATAGTTTTAATGTTTTAAATCGTATTTGTGCGCAGGCTTGAATAAATAATTAAAGGTTGACTGGGTGAAACTCGTAGTTTTAATTTGGGGTAGTATTTTTTCGTTTGTACAAAAGGTCGAACACTGCTATTAGAAAAATCTACATTTCAGCATACAATGAAAATGTTTTTCTGCACAAAAAGGATTCCCTTGAGGTAAATCTAATACTTTTTTTATGCTTACATTATGCTTAGTGGTCTAGACGAAGCCAAAGCTTTAAAAAAATCAAGAACTCCCCTTCGATTAACAGCCAACTTATCTGAATGATAACTGTAGCATGCATAAAGGAGTCGAAACACCAAGTAGCATTCCCACTGCATTTATTTAATTATGTGTGTTATGTGTTGTATGTTATGAGTACATGTAATGCGTAATGTTAATGTAAATTTGCTATTATGTCGAACAGTTCGAGCTTGCCCGAAGCTCAGATAGTTTATAGCCGAACACTCTATCGAAAAAAATTTGCATAAGAACTAAGCTGCATCAAGGTTTTGCAACAGCAAAGGGCATTTCCAAAAACTTGATTTTTCAGACCGTAAGTCTATTTTTTGTCATTAGCCGGCCTGAGAAGTTTTAAAATGAGGGGGAATTTCTTCAAGAGATAAGAAAGATCTTGCATACTGACAGAAAAATAAACCACAGAAATAATATATAAGATAAGATATTGAAGAGAAGTGTTTTTATTTTTGAAAATTTTTACAATTTGTTATCACAGGCTGCTTGAACCGTTATGGCTTAGATGGTAGCACGTGCTCATCATTTAACAGCACGGTTAAAATACAAAATAATCTGAACTAAGTTCTTTTTTAAGCGTAGCTTTTCGAATGTAGTAAAAATGTGGCTATTTGTTTTTTTGCAAAAAGAAGAAAAAATATATATTTTACCCTTTAAATTGATGTAGTAATTTTTTTATTTGTACAAAGAGTCAAAAACTCATTAGAAGAATCTATATTTCATTATACGATTTATTATTTTTTTCTGACCAAAAACAATTCCATTGTAGTCTGAAATCTTAAACCTAATACTTATATTTTCTCTTACATTATGCTTTAATTTTCTTGCCGGAGCCAAAGCTTAAAAAAAAAAAAAAAAGAAACCTTACAATTTAGAATAAATTTAGCTCTATGTTGCATCAAATTTTCATAACAGCAAGGAGCGTTTCCATCTCATCTATTCTAATTCCTTTGTTGTTCATTGTTATTAAAGTGTTCATATAATGTGCGATATTTTTCTAATTTTCTGATGCAGATTGTCTGGACATGGGCCCGAACACTCAATCTCCTGGTTACCAGTCGAACGCTCTGCCGATCGAGCTATCCAGCTCCGTCGGTCACAGTGCAAGTAAAAGTCATAAATTTAACCGAAAACCTCATTCTGGTTTTTGAAAACAGGTTATTTGACAGAAAAAATAGTTTTTAGACCGTGGGTCTATTTTTCATCAGTAGCCTGCACAATAAGCTTTAAAATAAGGTGTAAATCAAAGGAATCAATCAAGAATTGAGGAAGATCTCACATAGAAACAAAAAACAGGCTACAGAAATAATATATAAGGATGAAGATCAATGGCCCTCTTAAAGCTATCCACACCCTTGCTCATTACTGCCTCTTCCGGTAAGCTGTTCCAAGTGCCCATGACCCTACTAAAGAAGTAATTTTTCCTAATTTCCAGGTGTTAGCCAGAGATTTGAAAACTTAAAAAAATGACCCCCTTGTCCTGCTTTCCACTCAAAAATTTAACCCATTAACATCTTTTATTTTGATAAATTTAAACAACTAAATCATGTCCCCTCTGAATCTCCTTAAAATTGATTTTCTCTTTTATAAAAAATGCTTATAACATTTTCCCCAGTTAATTTAGGCACTTTTGAGTTTCTGAACGGAGGGAAGAAAATCGCCTTGGGGGATGTTTTCCTCTAGCTTTCAAATGAAACTAAATTGAGATGACCCTTTAATTACTTTGAACCCCAAAGCAGAATACTACTAAATTTGCAACGTACGTCGCATAACAGAAGCCTGAGCTGCAGAACAATTGTGTTCAAATGTGAGAGGAAATCTCAGATAAATTTTCTGCAAAAATTCTACAGATTTCTGTGAAATTTTTGCAGAAACTGCAGATATTCTGCAAATATGTTCCTACTCAATGTAAAATTTTGCACTAATTTTATAGAGCTCTTAAAATTAGAAAAAAAATCTAAAATTCTCAGAAATTCGATAATTTGGTGGAAAGCTCGTGAAAAGTGTTCTGTTCGAGAAGGCATCTGCTGGAACTTGAGATTTATTTCGAACTTAAAAAAATCAGCAGAATTTGTGCCAAGTTCTATCTTGAGTTTGAAGATATCTGTAGAAAATCTATTTTTACTGCAGAAATTTCATGTTCTAAATCTGAAAAGGTTCTGATTTTTCTAGTGTTTTTGTTTCCCCTTCTCCTTATTTTTGCCAATCAACCTTCGTCCACTTCAATTTCGTTCATAAACGTATGTTTTGGAAAACTCATTAGAAGAATCTATATTTCATTATACGATTTATTATTTTTTTCTGACCAAAAACAATTCCATTGTAGTCTGAAATCTTAAACCTAATACTTATATTTTCTCTTACATTATGCTTTAATTTTCTTGCCGGAGCCAAAGTTAAAAAAAAAAAAAAAGAAACCTTACAATTTAGAATAAATTTAGCTCTATGTTGCATCAAATTTTCATAACAGCAAGGAGCGTTTCCATCTCATCTATTCTAATTCCTTTGTTGTTCATTGTTATTAAAGTGTTCATATAATGTGCGATATTTCTCTAATTTTCTGATGCAGATTGTCTGGACATGGGCCCGAACACTCAATCTCCTGGTTTTATAGAGCTCTTAAAATTAGAAAAAAATCTAAAATTCTCAGAAATTCGATAATTTGGTGGAAAGCTCGCGAAAAGTGTTCTGTTCGAGAAGGCATCTGCTGGAACTTGAGATTTATTTCGAACTTAAAAAAATCAGCAGAATTTGTGCCAAGTTCTATCTTGATTTTGAAGATATCTGTAGAAAATCGATTTTTACTGCAGAAATTTCATGTTCTAAATCTGAAAAGGTTCTGATTTTTCTAGTGTTTTTGTTTCCCCTTCTCCTTATTTTTGCCAATCAACCTTCGTCCACTTCAATTTCGTTCATAAACATATGTTTTGGAAACATGTCAACATTGAAACTCGTCCATCGCCAAAAATTGCGTGCCTTGTTTCAGATTTCAATTCCTTTGCATCCTGAAAATATTTGAATTGTTTAGAAAGTTTTGAAGCGTTTTATTATTTGCTACCCAAACTCGTCTCCTTTTATTTATTATTTTAGTAATTTATTTATTTATTAACATTATTTTAATTTCTCCTTCATGCCATGTAAAATTAACCAAAACAAAATGTAGTTTGATGCCTAAGTTCGGATTTTTATAAAATTTTGTATCTTTGCTCTTTCTATGCATTTTAAAAAGCATACAGAATATTTTTGGAGACTCTCAATTGGTTTAGATTCCACATAAATGTATAGCAACAGTGAAGTTTTAAAAAACTGAAAAAAAAAAAACATCCTGTATGAAACAATTTTGATTTATGGCTCTGGATTTGTGGAAAAGGTCACGTTGGTTGCTTTTGTATACAATGCTTGAAGTACTTGCAGAAAAATTTTGGTTTAATGATTTTACATTGCAGAACATTGACAAGTATTCTGCTTTATAGGGACTTTGAATAGAAAAACCATTTTGGGTTCCTGAAATTAAAATTTGAACTGTTTGGTACTTTTTTGGTGTTCAAGATATAATTAAACAATGAAATTGTTAAACTATATCTAAAAAGACCAGTCTTACTTTGACATTTTTTTGGAAAGATCTGTTTTGAAGATTTTTTTTTGGACGCTGTTAATAGCACCTTGATTTCTCTATAACGGATCTTAGCTATCCTTATAATAGCTATAAACACTTATTTTTCTGGTTCTAGATTTTTATGCAAAATATTTTAACTTTGTTAGTAAATTTTGCAAAAACTCAAAAAAGTGTTCACATACCACTTCATATTCCATTGATTATTATTTTCCTTTCTAGAATGATTTCAAAAACCAAGAATTGCCATTGGCACGCATTAAGAAGATAATGAAATTAGATGAAGATGTCAAGGTATGCTATTCTATTTATTGTAGTCATTGAAGCGTTTAAATGTTGTTCATTTACTTTTAAAATACTGTGAAATTCCATTACAATGAACATAAATGTTCAAAGCGGCTCAGAAATGGGGGTACCATTGTACCAGGAAGTTTAAATTATCCTGAGAAAGGCATACTTGCTAACAAAAAGGAAATTTTAAAACGATTTGATTTAAAAAAGCATTTTTGAAGTAGTAAGTATGAAATAAATGAACCTACAAACATAAAATTTTATCTATTTTTGTATTAACTTTCTTCTCTACGTGCTAATGGTGACCCTCCTATACATGCCTGTGACAATGAATACCAGTTTACCAGAACAATAAAAATATCCATTTCAACTAAATAAATTCTCTGTCCCGATTTGATTTCCATTTTCCATTACAACAAAGTTGCCGTTACCACGAACAAGTTTGTAATCTTTTGAATCTCATTGCAATAAGTTTTCACTTTATGATAAGATGAAAATCGACAAATTTTAAATTGAAAATACTTATTAATAAATCTTAAAATTTCTGTAACTGTAGACCTTAAAGAACTAGACACTACAAATGTGCAGAGTCAATGGCGCACAAATAAGTATTAATGTATGAAATGGATAAAGCCTATAAAGTAATGCAATATTGCTACACGATGGAGTGGTGCTGTAATCGTGAAATAGCAGGAGGCAGACATTACTTAAATTTAAAAATAACAGGCTATATGATGTAACTTTAGAAGGAAGTTGATGGGTATTTAAATGAAAATGTAGAAAACTTGGTTACTGAGAATTTTTATTTTTCTGCAAATTCATCTTATATACAGGGGGTGATGCAAATTCCTTTTATTATTCAGCTGTGTTTGATTGTTCATCAGTTAAAAAGTGATTTATCAATCAGGATGTAGGAAATTATTTAGTTAAAATTAATTAATGCTCCATTATCATTAATCACTCAATAGTTGCACAAACTTATATGCTTAGTTTTTTAATCGTCATTTTGCCATCATGTAGGTGGAAGTCATGGGTGCAAGACCTTCCGTCTCAGAACGGATTTCCGTCTTGGACAAAATTTCCGAGACGGAGATCGGGACGGAAAGAAATTCGATGACTTTCTTTCAGTTTTTACTTAAAAAAGAAAATTTGGGTGTTTGAAAAACATACTTTAATATTACTGAACCGTTTCATAACCACGAATTTGCATCGACATTCTCTCGATTTTCCGCCATGGGCTTGTTTTGTTTGCAACATGCTTTTGGAGGAGTGGCTTTTAGACTCGCGCCATTTGACTTTTTTTAGGTATAGCTCTGTTATTTCCAACTCACTGCATTGCAGATCGCGGAGTTGCTCGCTATTCTCCCTGAATTTTCGAAAAAAGTCTCTAATTAAAAATTTAGCCTTTTTTCTTGCTATTTTCAATCATCCTTTCGGGTTTTTTTTTTTTTTGCAAATTTTGCACGCATAAATGAAAATTATGTGCTCTCTTAAAATGTCTTAGAGTTGAATCTGAATCACTGATTGAAAGTGATTGCGGGCGAGATTAAATGTTTACGCCACAGCAAAGGGCGTCCACATACTAGAAAAGTTCTCCATGCTAATTGAAATACTATTTTGGCTATTTTTGAGTGAGTTAAGAGTTAGTAGGGAATCAAGGGTCTGTCTCAAAACATTTTCGAAATCGAAGTCTTGAAACTTTAGGGTTGCCTTTGGTGATGTGCGGAGGGGAGTTGTTCTTTCAATAGAAAAATAAATCTTAAACACAAACTTACACTGCCTTTAGTATACACAATGAGATGGGGAGGGGGAGGGGATTCCGCCGCCCAGCCCGAAATATTTCCGTTTCGGAAATTTTAAGAGCTGTTTTGGGCTATCTTTGGATGACTTAAAGGGAAAGGGTGTACTAAGCTTCTTTCAAAAAGTTTCCGAAATTGAAGTATTAAAACTTTTAGGTGGTCGTAAGTCATGTTTATAGGTAAAGGGGGTACTATTCCTAGAAAAAAATTTAGAAACTGAAACCTTAATAATTCAAATTTAGGACAGTTATGGTGAACTCAGAGGAAGGGGTTCGGGAGTTCTCTTCTGAAAATTTCTTGATGCTGAAATATTTAAAACGCCATTTCAGGCTATATTTGAGTGTCTTAAGAGGGATGTGATTCGAGGGCCTTACCTGGGGTAAGGATTCAGTTCCCCTACTTCTTTTTTTAATTAATGAATATTGGAAAGTGTATCTCGTTAAAAAATATATCTACTTCACTGAAGCGGGTTTTTCTATTGCTAATTTCACCACCTGCTATCTTATAATTCTTTTTCAAATGAAGACTGTGTGGGGGATTGGTGCCAGTTCATTATCATTAGTCTCCCATACCCTTCCCCGCCACCTTTCCTTCTTTTCTGGTTTATTGGTGCTACCTTGGGTAGACTTTCCAATCAGAACTGATTTATGTTGCAAAAGTGAAAATCTTATGTCCCAAGCGATTCTATTCCTGCGATAAAAATGTTTACGATTGGCAAAAAACTAATGGCGGGGAGCCGCAAACGCTTTTACCCCTAACATTATCCAACATCGTCTCAAATTGCGTGTTTGCAACTTCAATTTCGAAATATTGCCGAAGGAGTGTTCCTGAACTCCATCCCTTCGATAATGCATTCAAAAAGCGTATAAACGTTATGAAAGATGGAGTACAATTTCGTGTTTAAAGCTTGAATTTCGGGGAGAGTTCAGAGCGCCCCCCCCCCACCTCTTTTTCTAATATTTTTGAAGGTCGCCCAATATTGTGATTTTGGGACTATTAGTTTGAAATAATTGATGTAAGACTCCTTCAAGCTCTCCTTTCCCTGAACTTTACCAAAGCGGCCTACCATTGCGTTTTTGAAATTTAATTTAAAAAAAATTCTGGGTGAGAGCCTCCAAGCCCCCCATTATTGGCGGTTTTTCGGTTTTTTAGAATTACGATATCAGAACGTTTAAATATTACAGTTTATAGGCTTAAAAATCAAATCAAACACAAATTTCAAAACTGGCATTGTTAAAATCTACAACATTTATGCACATACGTTTTTCCTCGAGCACACATGCGCCGAGGGGGGGGGGGAGGGAGGGGCTAAAAATATTTTCCGTCTTTAACACATCACCAAACTTGCACCCATGGTGGAAGTGTAGTTTCCTGATGGTGCAAATGGCCAAGTGACGGAAACCAACCTAAAAATTCAAGGGGATTGTGTGGGAATTTTTTAACCGAAACATTTCTTAACCACAATGTTGATGTGTGATACTATTTTAAGTTACTTTTAAAAGATGATTGAAATATGACACATCAAAGTCATTGAGAACATGAAAACTATCAAATTTACAATATTAAATGGTCTCAGTAAGTCACATGAATGATTTTTTAAAAAAAACATTAAAATATGTTCTTTGGCTTTAAAACTTCTGTTTGAATCATGAGAAAAATACTTTAAAACATTGTAGTTTAGGTATGGTTTATGGTTAAACAACCACTTGGCAACATGGGGCTTTAACCAGGGGTAGAAGTTGTCCTAAAAATCCTAAAATTTCAAATTGTGTCCTAAGATTCGTAAAATTTCGAGATTTGTCCTAAAATTTTCATTATTCATTCCCTAGTTACTCAGAAAAATAAAATTCAACCTAAAAATTAAAACTTTCATGCTGATATGCCTATATTTTAGCATAAAATAAACTTTGTAGACCCTAAGAAATTTTCTCTAAAAAAGAAACAAAGAAAAACCTAGAAAAAAGCTTTTTTTCTGGAGAAAGGTAGGGGAGATGCAATTAATCAAAATACAAGTTCAATATAAAGCTGTTTATTTTATCTCTACTTTTTGATGTTAACTATATGTAGCTGTTTATTTTATCTATACTTTGTAACTCCTCGTAACCCCGTAACCCGTTGGTTTAACCAACTCCTATGCACTCCTGTGCATAGGAGTTGGTTAAACCAACGGGCTAGGTGTATGAACCTGGTACTCGAGAAAATTTGCATTAAGCGTAGTATCAGGTTTATTGATGTGTGGAGTAAATGTAAACACAATTGGATTGCTAGGGATAGCTTACATCTGAGCTCTACAGGGGTCAAAATGGTTAGTGGTTTGGTTTTAGAGGCTTCAGAATCAAAAAACTAAGTTGGAATGGGGGGCATGGTTTAATGAGCAGAATTCAAAAGGGTACTAACTACTGGGATTTTAGCAGTAACGGAGATAGGGTGGCTAACAAGAGAAAAGATTTTAACAGTTGGGATTCAAATAATCGTGCAGCATTAAATGAAAGTAAGATGGGCTTACTTAAGGTTTTTTATGCAAATGCTCGTAGTATTAGGAACAAGATGGAAGAAGTGAAAAGCATAATAATAGACGAGAGGTTGGATATTATTGGAGTTACCAAGACATGGGCTACCGAAAATGATGATGATCTACTGCTGGGTATAATTTGTTTAGACAAGATAGAGTAGGTAAAAGAGGTGGTGGGGTTTTATTTTATATCAGAGACACTTTAACTTGCAATGAATTGGCAATTAATGATAAACCTAATGAGATTGATATGATTTGGCTGGAGTTGATGAGCAATAAGGGCAAAAAACTACGTTTAGGGAACATTTATAGGCCACCCAACTTAAGCCAGGGTCAAGATGAACAGATGTTTAGTATTATTAGTGACATTTCAAGCAAGGGGTCAGTCATCATAATGGGAGATTTTAATTTTCCAGGAATTGATTGGAATAATTTTTGCCATAGTAATAGCAGAGAAGAGGAATTTTTGAAAGTAATTGGTAATTGCTTCTTAGATCAAATTGTGACTCAGGGTACTCGACAAGACAGGATTTTGGATCTAGTTTTCTGCGACATATAAGGTTCTGTTCAGGGGTTATGTGTAGGGGAACACATTGGAGATAGTGACCACAACAGTATTAGATTTGGGATCAAATTTGATATGCACAAAGTAGAGAATTTTAGGTTTGTGCCCAATTTCAGAAATGCTGATTTTGTGGCACTTAGGCAGAGTTCGAAAGTAGTTTTTTTCTTCAGGATTGGACAATAGCGATGTGAATCTTCAGTAGGCGGAATTTAAGGAAAATCTAGCAAAAACAGTTGGGAATCATGTTCCCTTTAGGAGAAAGGGTGTCAACACTAAAACTTGGCCAATGTGGTTCTCCAGGGAAACTAAAAACGCTCTAAATTACAAGCAAGCTGCTTTTCATAGGTTTAAAGAAACTGGTCACAGTGCAGATAGGCTCCAATATTGTAACGCAAGGCGTAAGTTTCAGTATTTGGTACGGATTCAGAAAAAAGAGTTGGAGCAAAGACTGGCAGATAACATAAACGGAAATCCCAAGAGGTTTTTTGCATATGCTAATTCGGGGAAAGTTCAAAATAGTCATATTGGGCCACTGGTTGATGAACACGGAATTTTAATTCACTACGATAGTGATATTACTAAGGTTCTGAACAACTTTTTTTGAGTGTTTTTAACGATAACTGTATCTCAACAGTTGACACCAGTTAGTATAGCTTGAGAACTTTGTATTTTCCAGGGATGACGTTTTACTTCATTTGAAAAAAAATATTTATCCAAAAAAAAAAAAAAATATTTATCCAGATAATATTTATCCAAAAATTTTAGTTGAATGTGCAGAGGAATTAGCAGATGTAATTGTAAATATTTTCATTGTTTCTTATAACTTGGGGATAGTGCCAGAGGACTGGAAGCTGGCTAACATTATACCACTCTTCAAGAAAGGGTCTAAAGGGAGTGCGGGAAATTGTAGACCTGTGAGTCTAACTTCGGTGGTTTGCAAAATTTTTGAAACATTGATAAAAATTAAGGTAGTAAATTTTTTAGAGACTAATCATCTATTGACTAGTTTTCAGTATGGTTTCAGGAAAAGTAAATCTTGTGCAACTAATTTATTACATTTCTATGACAAAGTTACCATGGCTTTGGACAATAAGAAGCCTGTAGATGTTGTTTACATTGATTTTCAAAAAGCTTTCGATAAGGTACCGCATGTTGCTCTACTTAGCAAATTAGCTGATATAGGAAGAGGAGAGAAAACTTTCATTTGAGTAAAAAACTGGCTAATTGGAAGGAAACAAGGGATAGTTGTAAGGGGAAATTATTCTAATTGGAGTGAGGTTTTAAGCGGGGTTCCTCAAATATCAGTGTTAGGGCCTGTTTTGTTCATTGTTTTTATGAAGGATATTCATAAAAATATTTCTGGGAACATGATTTATTTTGCTGATGAAGTCAAAGTTATGGGGAGTGTAGAAAATGAAGAACAAGCAAATCAGCTGCAGGAGGATCTAGATCATATTACAGAGTGGGCTGATAAATGGAGTATGGCTGTTAATGTTGGGAAATGTCAAGTGCTACATTCAGGGCATGGAAATAAGTGTACAACTTATTATTTGCAAGGTTCAGTCATTAGTCAGGCAGAAAAAGTTACTGATCTGGGTGTCTTAATAAGTCAGGATTTAAAGTTTAGCCAACAGTGCAGCATAGCTAGTTAAAAAGCCAATAAGAGGCTTGAGTTTATCAGTAGATCTATTTCAAACAAATCTAAAGAAGTTCTGCCCTTATATAGAAGTTTGGTAAGACCTCATTTGGAGTATGCTGTTCAGTTTTGGTCTCCTTATCTTAAGAAAGATATTAATGTATTGGAAAGGGTTCAAAGTCAAGCTAATAAATGGACTTTCGCATTTAGACTATGATTCCAAGCTTAGAAGGCTAAAAATGTACAGTCTTGAGCAAAGAAGAGACCGAGGTGACATGATTCAGTTGTTTCAATTTATTAAATTGAAAGATGTTACGGGGCTGAAGTTTAGCACTGAAAACAGGACAAGGGGTCATTGTTTTAAGCTATTTAAATCTCATTCTAACATGGATATTAGGAAAAAAAATTTATTTTAGCAGGGTAGTGGAACCTTGGAACAGCTTACCGGAAGAGGTGGTAATGAGCAAGGGAGTAGATAATATTAAGAGAGTCATTCATCTTCACTGGGGATTGTAAATTGACTAGGAGCTAGTCTAGCTGGGCTCAGAGCCTGTTGCTGGTCGTCACTTTTGTATTTGTAACTCTTGCAATCATTCCTCTTGTACAAAAAATACATAAAAACCAAATAATAAAGAAAATAAAAACAACTGTGCAGCAAATTTTGCAGAATAAAAGTTAGGGGAAACGAATACGATCTGATGTTTTTGATTTTTTCTTCTTTTGAAAGAAATGAAAAATATGTGAACCTCGGAGGCAGAGGGATTCCCTCCTCTCAAACTGCAGCAACGTGGTAGAGATAGAGGTGGGGGTGAAAGGTATCATAGCTAATTCAAATAAAATAAATACAATGTGTTGATTAAGAACAGAAATATAAACACGTGGTTCATAAAATTTATTTGGAGAAAAATTTTAATGATTTGTCCCCAGGTGGGAAGTACAGTGAAACTTCTCTGGAGCGACCACTCTCCGTTCCTGAAAAAAGTTGTCGTTAATGGAGGTTGGTCGCTCTTGGAGGTCATTTTCGAACATGCAAATATAGCACCATAGTTGTTATTTACCTTCTTCCTGCAGTGTATTAATCAAGAACATTATGATATAAGAATGTATTTAAATAAAGAAACTTTTTTTTAATTCTTAAATGTAAAATATACTTTTTACATGATTTTAAAATTCGCCTGCTTCAGATTCTTTGTTTATCCTAAAACAATTTTAGTTTCTAGTTTAGTTTTCAGCTGCAAAAATAAATAAATTATGTTTCCTAATTATTAATGCAAAATAAGATTATCTATTTCTGTTAGAGTTCGTTGTGCTGACAGCTTTTTATATTTTTTTTACTGCTAATATCCTTTTTGATTTTCCTTTCTTGTGTAAGTTCAAGACTTCTGCACGTTTCTCAAGTGTGAGATTGCTCGGTTTCTTCAAAATTCTGTCTGCGATGTATGGTATGGTGATGTAAAGCAGAATGCAAATTCACTGAAACCAAATTTTGAGTTTTCAAAGGCACTAAAAATAGATTTTGTCCACTCTGATGAAGTAGGAATGCTCCCTTCTAACCCCACTCTCCCATAAGCAACCAAGAAATTCCAAGAAACAACCTTTTAATAAAGTTCTATTCTTATCTACCTCCCTCAATGAAAGGTGCATACTTGACTTGCCTTGAGATTTGCATGTGCTACCTTAACTTCCCTAGGGTCCGAAAAACAACGCCCTCTTTTTTATGACTTTAACGAGGTTCCAAGCAGAGAGAGCAAGAAAGGAACACGTTTGGACCCACTGTAGAATAGATTTAAATCCCTTATTCTGGTTTCTTTCCACCTTTGTTAATATGAGAAAACTGTTCTGTGTACAAATGAACTTTATTTCCTATTGCTTTTCTTCTGTTGTCTTTCTCTTTTTGAGTTTTCTCTAACACAAATATCTGTACTTTTGACTGTATTTTTTAATGCTGAGATTTAGGACTTGACAGTCGTTGTGAGAGGTTTCAATGGTCTTTCCCAGAGGTATATTAACATTAGTCATATACAGGGGAAATTCGGTGCCTCAGAGAAAGTGGTCGTTAATGGAGGTAGTCGCTATATAGAGGTGGTCGCTCATAGAAGTTTCGCGGTAATAATTTATTTTTATAGTGCTTATCTTGTGTGTGGTTTGAGCATTACTTTGTTCTTACTATACAAAGAGACAGATGGCTTTTTGTTTCTGTTCAGTGAAGTTAGATTCTTTCTTGCACATACAATCTTTAAAGTACCTGAATGACCGAGCATCGCCGGACTTTGAAATATTTTTTTTCCTTTCGTAAAATCCTGTTTGTCTAAGGTTTGAAGTACTGTTTTAAATATACTTGAAAAGCAAAACATAAACGAAATATTTCTGTTCTCGCCAATCATTGCATCTGCTTACGAAAAACGAGAGATATAAGAGATACATATAAATACTTCATCAGAATATTATCTTTTCAGCTATTAGAAGCCTACTACTGAATATAGTACTCCCCTCCCCCACAGACATCCTCCTAGGGAAACTCTGAGCTGGTTGCATATAAACATTTAACTTACGGTATTGCCAAAAAAGTAGTTTCTTAGACCAAAGATGGTGACAGTAAATGTGAAAAAAAATTGCTAGGATTGAAAATGCACCGCGATCTACTTACAACTCTAAAGTACCAAATAAAAAAGATTCTGAATGCAATTAAACCAACATTTTATTTTAAACTATCTGCTACATTTTTGTTTCCACCATAAAATTTTCCTGTCATTAATTATAAGAATTTAAACTTGGAGTCAATTTTACTATGGTGAATTCGGTTCTTAACCTCATACTTCCTTCCATACTATGTTGCGATTCACGATTTTATCCCACTTTTAAAAATATATAAAACTATTTGAAGTGTAAAAAAGAAAATAATACACTCAAACAATAGTTTGGCTATTAAAAAAAATGCTTAACATCAACTTACATAATGCTCTTGAATTAGTTTTCAGCTCAGTGTGATTAAAATTAGCCAAAGTGGCTAATAATCAGCCAAGCCTGGCAACCCTAAGCAAGTTTGAGATTTTCAAATGACTAATTTTCATTGCTATGGTTGCAAATTGTCTGCCCTATGTGTCAATTCATAGCTTTTTTCAAGGCTTAACTTAAGCAGACTTCATTTTTAAAAACAAGTTTTTTTTAAGAAATCGCGTTTTTACAGAAAAAACACTGATGTAGATGAACTTAGAATGCAAAACTACAATTAAATCCAAAATTTCATCCAAATCGTTAGAGCCCTTGCCAAGGCACGAAATATAAATATATATATATATACATACATACCTACAAGAATTGCTCGTTTAAAGATATAAGATTTAGTCATTAACTTTCTGCTTTAAAGATGTAAATAGTAATTTATTTTACTAAAATGCCACAGAAAACGAAATTTTTTCCCTTGTGGTTGGAAAAAGCAGGCGGAAATGGATGCGAAATCAGCACATGGTGCTGTGCAGAAAAGGATGAATTTAAAACATCTTGTTCTGTTTGTACATTATCTTTCCAATGTTGATAATCAAGGATTTTCACATGTATTTTCTCATGTTGATGTGGCGAGGTATAAGAGGTTGTCAAGTAGCTTGAAAAATCAAGCTGTATTTTTAATTCCTTGTTTTTTGTCTTCTACTGAAAACAAATTTTTTATAATGAAGTAATCCAAAGCTTTTGTTCCAACTTCACTCCAAGATAAAATTTCAAAAGCAAAGGCTTTCTTAGTTTTAGTTACCGTAAAAAAATTATTCATTTGCATCTTTAAATGATTTATCTAATTTACAGGGATATTTTTGATAGTTCTGAGATAGCAAAAAGGATCAAATTATCTGATAAAAGTTATGTACATAATAAATTTTGGACTTGTATCTTCAAGTTTAAAAGTCGAACCATGTTATTACGACACCTTTGGGACTGCCAACAAAGTGTCGTCATAGCCGGAGCGAGGTCATAACCAGAATAGTTTAAAAATTCATTAGTCCACAATAAAATTAGATTTAATAAAGAAATTAATAGTGTTTGTGCTTTTAATAGATTCAAGTAATGTAAATTTGAGTTATTGGTGAATATAATAAAAATTCTTTTTAAAAAAAACTTTACTTGTTATTATTATTATTATTATTTTTTTTTTTTTTGAATTCTACAATACTTTCCAATAAGTGTTTGCTAAACTTTCAAATAACATTTTTAACATTCCTCTTTTCCACGAAATTATCAGCAAGAAAGAAACCAATTCAAGACTCTTCACTTTTGTCCGCAATTTGATTAGACTTTCACTGTCTAGCCCCACCTTTCAGAGGTGAAAAAAAACTTTCTATTTTTTTACCACTTTAGAGTTGTGTGTCCCTTTTCAATATAATGAGTTCTTATCTCTTTTTCTCTCATGGGAGAAGCTTGTAGTGACCACCCACAGCTTAAGGTAGCTAAAAGGGCTTTAAAGGTAGCTATGGTCTTTCTCTTCTGCTATTTCCCTCGTCTAGTATTACAATCCACCCGCTTTGAATTCCTTTCTATTGTCCCTCTTGTTAAAGTCTGAAACAAGTACCTTTCCGAACTTATCTACTGCCCCCCCCCCCCCCAACATTTTTGAGATGTCATGCCTGATCAAATCTCTTGTCCGAGTCCAAAATTCCTACAACAAACATTTCCAGAATTATTTTACAGAAAATTTTCAAATGCAAAGAAATACTTGATCCAATCTGCGCAGCTCGAAGTGTCTTCGTAACCCGGCGTTGCCTCCAAAAAAACTCATAAAACCCGGAGCCACTTAACATTAAAACTGTATGGCATAAGTTCAGAACTTTGAAAAAGTGACGTGATATCCGGAGTGTTGTGAAATTCAGGTGTCGCGATAACGAGGTTTAACTATTTTTTCATCATTCTTTGTAATTCACTTCGGTGAAACAACAAGGCAAGCAAAGAAGCAATTTTACATACATATATCTTACTGATATGTCGCATGTACCTATATTTCATAATGTGTCATTGTGTTGAAGAATAAAAAGATTGAATGCAGTTTATTGTATTTTTCAAGATAGAATTTAAAATGTTTTATCATCCACTAAGAAAATCAAGCTTATAAAAAGTTTAAAAAAACTTCATTTTTGTTATCCTAAAAATGTCCTAAAATATTATCAAAATTTGCATCCTAAAATTTTTGAAACCACCACTCCAACCCCTGGCTTTAACTGAAAAAACAGCAAATAATTTACCCTCAAATGCCCCAAAACATTCGATACAATTGTAAAAATGCCTTATTGTTTAAGTAGTAGTAAAACTTATTTTGTCATAGAATTAAAAGTAAGCATTTTCAAGCACACTAAACTAAAAAAAAAAGTCCTATGTTTGTGAATGCTGAGAAAAGAAAACTAATATTGTTTTCCAGCAGATCAATGCATTTACAAGTTTAAAATTAGTTTAATAAAATCTTCAGTGAATATTTTCTTTAGTATTAGCAACTATGGAGTTCTAAATGTATTTTAGAAGACTGAATTGGGTATGTTGCCAAATGGCAGCATAACACACTTAAGGGTTTAAAACCAACCTTTACTAAGAGTTGTCAAAATAAACCCCAAGTACTCTTTTTTATTATAGCTGATTCATCAAAGCTGAATAGTCTTCAACTTATGAGCTAATATTTCCTGGATCCCTTAACTATCTAAAAAAGGATTGTGACAGCTTTGTCGAAATTTTTAAGGTGGATGTCTAATGAATCTAGTATTAAATTGAAAAAAATACTCATTACAGTTATCCAAGTCACTTGATTCATTTATTCCACTTGATGAGTTAAAAATAAAAATTTCTATTGTGATGCTGTTTCAAAGACAGTGTACTGGCAACACAGATACATTCTTAAAAGCATCACATTTTTCTTTAAAATACTGTGGTTTTCTTTAAAATACTGGGGAAATGGTTGTGATTGATTGAAGGTGAAGTATACTCTATCTTTTTCAGATGATTAGTGCAGAAGCTCCTGTTCTTTTTGCAAAGGCAGCAGAGATTTTTATCACCGAACTATCCCTGAGAGCTTGGGTGCATACCGAAGACAACAAACGACGTACTTTACAGGTGATTTATTTATAATAAATTACATATCCTGAATACGAAGGGGTATGGGTGTTACATTCATTCAGGGAATGATTGGATCAATGCAAATGAACTCTGTCTCTTCTGTCATTTTATGATCAATGTATCTCAGCTTTACAGTCATGTTGCATGAAGATATCTAGGAGGTATTAAGTTGAGTACTAAATATTTCACTTGGGCAGCTAGAATTTTTTTCTCAAGGAAAGGTTTGGTCTTAGCAAACCAGAATTTTCTCGTAAGATTTTGGTCATACATTCAATATGTCATGTGAATTTGGGTATAAACATATTAGGATTGTCAAAATTATCTTATTCACAGTTATATTAAAGCATTAGTTATTACAAACAAAATGTTGGTTATTTACTTTTACTTCTCTGCACTAAGTTGGAACTAATCCTCAAAATATGGAAAGACTCCCAAAAATCAAGATCTGATGAATTGAGGCATTTTTTGATTGGAATTGAATAAATGCCTTTGTGCTTAGAAAGATACAGTGAAACCTCCCTTAACAGACACTCCCGAATAACGGACACCTCTAATTAACAGACATTTTTGCAAGTCCCAATCCCTCAATATAGGCCATTTCATGTAATTCCCTCTGAATAACGGACAGCTATTTCACAAAAAATTTCCCTTGCGATCGTAGCACTTACGATTTTTTTTCTTTTCACAGAATATCTTAGTAACTGCTTGCCTTATTACAAAGCTTTTCATCCTCCACAACTGTTATTCCAGCCTCCCCCCCCCCCCCCCCCGTCATTTCCTTATCACTGTTTTTTGGAATTAAAAGGGTGGTAATGGGCAGAGGCAGCGATTGGGGCTTAAAAATTGGGGGCAGAAAAAAAAGAACTAAAAGGCATGGTACTTTTTGCGGGCAGCAAAAAATGAAAAAGAAAAGAAAAAGTCATAATTTTGTTATGGCTAGTTTTGAGAGTATTGAAGCAGATAAGCGAAAACTGATGTCAGTCTAACAATTAACGTACGTTTTTCTTAAGATTTTAATGAATTTTGTACACAATAACTATTCAAAAGTTAAGATTAAAAAGAGGAAACTGGGCGCTTTTTCTAACTGGGGCTCTCGGGAGATGCAATTGAGCAGACCGGCGCTGGTAGCAGTCGGCTTTATGGTGCCGTGGTTTCGTTGGGTTGTTTAATTTTTAGACATGAAAAAGATTTGCCCACATTCAAGGTCATATTTCCAACTGTCAATCATGCAATAGTGATACTTGAGATAAATAAATTAACCATAAAAAGTGGGTGGGGGGAGGGGGGTTGCTCGCCGAAACTCCGCCGTTGGTAATGCAAAAAAGAGATGTCAAACTGTTTTAACTGATTACTTTAATTGATTAAATGCTTTTTAAAACAAGTGTGTGCTGTCAGTATACCTTTATAAAGAAAAAACAGATTAATTACACTTGACGTAGAACGTAGTAAACCTTTTGCAATTGTTTCGATTGTGTTCTACAAAGGGAACAACAGCCCATTTTGAAAAAGGTAAATTAAATAGTTCCTCCTAATAGCGGACACCTCCCAATAACGGACAAAACTTCTAGTCCCTTGACTGTCCGCTATTCGGAGGTTTCACTGTATAACTTTTTATTACACAACATCTGCAGATTACTGCAGAAACGTGCTTCAGGGTTTCAAGGAACCCCCTTTTCAATGCTGTGTAGAGTAAACTTCAGGATGATAAGTCATCCAAGTAAAGCAATAAGGTGGAACAGACAACAGTTGAAAAAGTAAAAAGTTGGAAATTAACAAAACAAAAAGCAAAATGAAACCATAGAGCCAAAATTTATTATATAATTCCACCCTGTGATGTTCCCATAGGGTCTCCATATACTCTCAAACATTTTTTAGATATATAGCCTATACCCTCAAGCTTCAAAAATTTTCAGATTATGACATATTATGTATATGATCGCATACACATGTTGTGTGTAATGGATTACTTGGAGTATATCCTCAAAAAAAAAATTGATGGGAACATTACTGATTCCATCAAGAGAAAAGCGTTAAGTAACAAATTTCCAAAAAATCCAATTGACAGTTCCTAAGGTTAAGGCAAATGCAACGAAGGATCTGAAGGAGCTTTTCACAACTTTCCGAAAATGAAAACACTGTTGGGAAAAATGTATGCTTCAGAGAGGAGAGTGCTTTAAAAGGAACCCAGACACAAAACTTTTAAATAAATTAGGTTATAATTTGCTTAGAAGGCTACTTTTATTTTACAGAGAAATGACATCGCTATGGCTATTACCAAGTATGACCAGTTTGATTTCCTGATCGACATTGTTCCCCGTGAGGAGTTGAAGCCTTCAAAACGCCAAGAGGAGGGTGTTAGGACGGCTGCCATGCACCCAGATCAAGTGCAGTACTACTTCCAATTGGCACAGCAGCATCAAGCAGCACTACAGCAACAGCAGACATCACCTGCTCAGCCTCAGCAGGGGCAGCAGTTACAGCAGGCTCAGCCACAACAGGTAAGCAGGGTTGGTAAAAAAAAAAAAAAAAAATTTTTTTCAAAAAAAAAAAAACAAAAAAAAACGTTTTTTTTTTTTTGGGTTTAAACCAGGTTTTTTGTTTAAACCAGGTTTTTTTGGTTTAAATACTATTTGTGAGAAAAACAATTAATTTTCGGAAGGTATTTAAGGTTCCATGTAATTAACAGTTATTCAATAGTCACATTATACCTAATTTCTTGATTAATTAAAGAGATTAGAACAAAATCTTGTAACTAAATTAAATAATTAAAATTGCTTTCTGCGGGGAAATATTGATTGAAATGTTTGATTTGATTAACATATTAGTATGCATGTATTTATAGACCCTTTATGATACGAAATACTGGCTTCATTTTTGATTTCATCAAATGAAAGCCAGATTAGATCTTTTTTTCTACCAGAATTAGACATTCTTTTTAAAACAATATGAGTAAGTAACTTTTGTAAACTGCACAGGTTAGCTAAGGCAAAGCAAATACCAAAATCCCAATTCCAATGAACAAAAGAGGGGAAAACAACTATGAATTATCTGCACCCAATAGTTATAAAGCAGCATAGGTGCTTTATGACTTTTTTTTTTTTTTGATTGGCAGCATAGGCCAATCAAAATCTTTTGAGCACACAGAATCAAAGAAAAAAAAAAAAACACCAATGGAGAGTGTAGTTTATATGTGAAGATTTATATGTTTCTCAATCAATTTTTACACATACATTTGCATTTTGTTCTGGGAATTTAAAAATTTGTCTTTTAATCTTCCTAGATTATAATATAAGGAACTATTATGTATCATAATATGAAGTATAAACTTTTTTTTAAAATTTGATTCAAAAAATATTATTTATGTTCACCTGCAGAACAAATCTTAATTTTTAGGTGCAAACAATTAAGTTAGACTGTTGATTACCTTACAAGTCAAAGTTAAAATTCTAGGAAAGTGCAAATAAATGGGCAAAAATGTCACACCCCTGCAACAGGATTGAGCAATATAATGGATTGTATCTACAATAAAAGATTCAATCCTTAGTAAATCTTAACTAATCATGCAAATTAAGCTTAATGATGGAAGTTGACTGAAATCTGCTTTATGGCACATATATGAAATAAAAAATGTATTAATATTTTTTTTTCGATTAATGCTTGTAATACATTTTGAAGAGCAACTTTGCAATTTTACTATTTATCTCTGCAACTTAGCTAGGAACTTAGCATAAATGGAATTTTACATTTTTCAATATGTGTGGGGAAATCAATGTAAACCTGTAAAATGGATTTTTTTTTTGGCTTTTTTTAATAAAAAAACCCATTTTTAAAAAAAAACCGTATGGCTTTTTAAAAAAACCAATTGGTTTAAACCATGGTTAAAACCATGGTTTAAACCAACGTGGTTTAAACCAAACAACCCTGCAGGTAAGTAGTGTTTCTCAAGGTTTTTATATCGCCTTAAAAATATGGTAACATTTAGTATAGTAACTAGATTGTGATTAAAAGTAAGAACCAATTACTCAATGCAATCTGGCAGTTAAAGTAATTTAAATAAAAACTCTTAATGCTGCTGTTAGGTTATAAGAAATTGTTTGTGTCTCAATTAAAGTGTCTCTTTCCCTTCCTTGTTTAAAGTATAGGAAGTATGTAAGTTTTATAAAAAATCCCTCTCAAATTTCAACATGGATTTTTTATTTTAACTACCCCTGAATCAATTTTGAGTATTTTTTCATCATGTCTGTACATGTTTGCATACCTCTGGTTATTTAAAATATGCATTGTATCTGCCCTCAAGGAATCAATGTTAACATTTTTGTTTTCATCTCTGAGTGTGTGTATAGATCTCGCATAACTTAGAATTGTTAAAATTTTGTATTTTATAACTACAACCTGTCGATGCACCAATAAACAGATTTGTCAATTACAATAGTCAACACCAAAAATGCATCCACTTCAAAAATAGCTATTTCGGAAATAGTTTGCCTCACTAACCACAAAATCACTTTAAAAAGTTCAGATTGGCTCTAGTTTTCAAGATACACAGCCAACTAGGGTAGTGCAATCTCACTAAAGCTCTTTTTTTATGGCAGATAGAAGCACCTTCCATGGGACTGACTGTCTTCTTAACTTCGACCCCTGTTTGGGATAGAAAATTTCACTGCATAAAGTTGAAATGAACTTCAGGAAATTTAAATTCTGGGAAGAGGAATGCCCAAAATGAGCCTCTAGTAGTTCCACCCATGGGTGCAAGACCTTCCGTCTCAGGACGGATTTCCGTCTTGACAAAATTTCCGAGACGGAGGTCGGGACGGAAAAATTCGATGACAAAAAGAAATTCGATGACTTTCTTTTAGTTTTTAATAAAAAAAGAAAAATTGAGTGTTTGAAAAATATGCTTTAATATTACTGGACCGTTCCATAACCATGAATTTACATCGACATTCTCTCGGTTTTCTGCCATGGGCTCGTTTTGTTTGCAACGTGCTTTTGGAGGAGTGGCTTTTCGACTCGCGCCGTTTCACTTTTTTTTAGGTGTAGCTCTGTTATTTCCAACTCACTGCATTGACCAAGGAGTTGCTGGTTGGAAACACCGATGGGCAACCATTCCTGCATTTTTGACAAAGACTTGAGGAAACACTAAATTCTGTCATTGAATCTAACACTTGCTAGACTGGGAATATTGGGGGGGGGAGAGAGAGAAAGGAAAGAAGAAAAATAACGGAGCACGAGTTTACGAAAAAACGCTGCTCTTGCAAAGAGGGTAATCTGTTCGCAAATTAAAACGTTGGTTTTAAAAGGTTGATATCTTGGACAATCTACGGCGGGGTGGGGGGTTACTCACGGGTTACAGTATAAAATATCGAAAAACTGAATTGAAAATATTTTCGAAGCTAGGGGTGGTTCGATATTTCTCCTCTGCAAACCCTTAAAAATTTAAAAGTCAAAAAGTTTTAGGCTGTCTTTAATGATGTAAAAGCAGGGAGGGGAAGGTTTTAAAAAAAATCGAAGACTGGAGACTTAAAAACACTAATTTAGGCAATCTTTGGTGAATTTATGAGGGATGGTTTTGGTGTTTTAACATGAAACTGTTTTGTAGCTGATGTATTAAAAACTATTTGAGGCTATACGTAAATGACTTAAGTTAAAGGGCATTTGAGACCCTCTTCCGAAAAGTGTTTGTAATTGAAGTCTTAAAACTTTCATGCTGTCTTTGGCAATGTTAAGAGGGAGGGAGAGCGCTCTCTTTAGGCGAAATTCCGAAATTGGAGTCTTAAAAGCGCAACTTATGACCATCTTGGGGTTCGGGGCTCTCCTTTCCCAAAAAATATTCAAAGCTGAAGTACTCAGCTTTAGGTAATCTTTGGAAGACTTAAGAAGAGGGAATTTGAAGGCTTTCTCTCAATACGTTTTAGAATTTAAATTCTTAAATCTTCGGTGATGAAAAGGGGAAACCGTAAATTTAAGTAAAATTTAGTGAACTTAGAGGAAAGAGTTCGGGGGGGGGGAAGGGTCTCTCTCCCCGAAGTATTAAAATGCTATTTTAGCTATTTTTGAGTGAGTTAAGAGTTAGAGAATTCAGGGGTCTTTCTCGAAACGTTTTCGAAATTGAAGTCTTAAAACTTTGGGTTGTCATTGGCGATGTGTGGAAGGGAGTTGCACTCTCAATAGAAAAATTAACCTTAAACAAAAACTTACACTGCATTTAGTAAACACAATGAGAGGAGGGGGTATTCCGCACCCTCAGCCCGAAATATTTTCGTTTCTGAAATTTTTAGAGCTTTGTTTTGGGCTATCTTTGATTGACTTAAGGGGGAAGGATGTAGGAAGATTCTTTCAAAAAGTTTCCAAAATTAAAGTATTAAAATTTTTAGGCGGTCATAAGTCACGTTTATAGGTAAGAGGGGTACTATTCCTACAAAACAATTTAGAAACTGAAGCCTTAAAAATTGAAATTTAGGACATTTTTGGTGAATTCAGAGGAAGGGTTTCGGGAGTTCTCTTCCGAAAATTCTCTGATGCTGAAATATTTAAAGCTCCATTTTAGACTATATTTGAGTGCCTTAAGAGGGATGTGATTCGGGAACCCTGTCTGGGGTTAGGATTCGGTTCCCCTATTTCATTTTTTAATTAATGACTGTTGGAAAGGGTACCTTGTTTAAAAAATATATCTTCTTCACTGAAGCTATTTTTTATTGCTAATTTCACCACCTGCTATCTAATAAAAGTTCTTTTTCAAATGAAGACTGTGGGGGAATGGTGACAGTTCATTATCATTAGTCGGCTTTACCCTTCCCCCACCTTTCCTTCTTTTCTAGTTTGTTAGCGCTACCTTGGGTAGACTTTCCGATCAGAACTGATTTATGTTGCAAAAGTGAAAATCTTATGTCCTAAGCGATTTTATTGCTACAATGAAAATGTTTACGATCGGCAAAAAACTAATGGTGGGGTGCTGCAAACGCTTTTACCCCTTACATTATCCAACATCATCTAAAATTGCGTTTTTGAAACTTCAATTTCGAAATGTTACCAAAGGTGGGTTCCTGAACTTCATCCCTTCAATAGTGCATTCAAAGAGCGTACAAACGTTATGAAATTTAAATTACAATTTGTTTTTAAATCTTCAATTTCAGGAAAAGCCCATAGCTTCCCCCCTTCTCTAATATTTTTTGAAGGTTGCCCAATATTGTGATTTTGGGACTATCAGTTTGAAATAATTGATGTAAGAGTCCCTGAACCCCTCCTTTCTCTGAACTTTAACAAAATGGCCTACCATAGCGTTTTTTGGACTTCAATTTGAAAAAAATTATGGGTGAGACCCCCCTCCCCCTCTTTTATTGCCGGATTTTAGACTTTTTGGAATTGTGATGTCAAATCACTTAAATATTACAATTTTAAGGCTTAAAATTAAAATCAAACAGATTCCAAAACTGGCATTGTTAAAATCTACAACATTTATACATACAAATTTTTCCTTAAGCCCGCATGTGGGGGGAGGGGGGGGCTGATAATATTTTCCGTCTTGAACACATCACCAAACTTGCACCCATGGTTCCACCCTTTTCTGCTTAAACCCCATGCTCATTCTGCTAGGAATAATGAAGAACTCTGTGAAAGCTGTGAAAAAAGATGGTTTTCTAATACCTTAGAGGGAAATTTCCAAGATGTATTGAAGCTAAGTTTAAAGAAAGCTCTTTTAACGACCCTTCAAATACGCGTAGTTATGAAAATCACTGTTTGGGGGGGGGGGAATTTAAAAGGGAAGAAAAAAAGCACCTAGAAAGCCTTTAAGGGTGTATTACTAGTATTTCTAAGTAGCAGAGAAAACTAGAACTAAAAACAGTTGGTTGAAAAACCCCTACGGAAGTTCTGAGACCATTAATGAATGATATGTCTCTGAAACTCTTTTTTTTTTTCATTTCCTCCAGGATATTTTGCTTAAAAACTGAAACTATGAACAATGGGCATGAGGAAAGGTTTTGCCACTATATCTTTAAAGTTTAACGCAGATATCAGGGTCATTGGGCTGAGTTAATAATGGTTACTTAATGCAGCTGAACTACTAGGACAAATCAAAAAGTCTTTGCGCTTATTTCTTTACAGCCAAAATACTGTTGCGAATACAAAGCAAACATATACATTCCCAGCAATATACATTCCCAGCAGTGACCGTTCCTTCAACCGTACCGGCCGTACCTGCCTTTTGCTCTGAAGAGAGAAGCTGCTGTCAGTCATTTAAGATGACAGTTGTTCTTCAGACGTCCACAGCTTATGAGCAGCAAAGTGCTATTCGTTTTTTATGGAGCAAGGGACAAAAGCCCATAGCAATTCACAGGGAAATGCACCTACAGTCCAGACCTTGCCCCCTAGTGATTTTCACTCTACTGAAGAAGTTTCTGGCTGGACAGATTCACATGTGACGAAGAAACCAAGAATGTGGTCCGACGGTGGTTCCACAGGCAACCAGACGAATTCTACCACAGGGGGATCTCTAATTCAGTGCTGCGATAGGACAAATGTCTGAACCAGTGTGGTGACTATGTGGAGAAATAATGTAAGGTACATATTACATTACGCTTATTTGTAAATAACTGTTTGTACCTGTTTTTGGCGAATAAAAAATAGGTGCAAAGACTTTTTGATTTGCCCTTGTATAACAAGATGTCCTTCTTTGACATACAAAAAGCTATAGAAGATGAAGCATTTATAGGAATAGGCCAAAAACAACCACTCCTTTTGGAAAAATAAATATTGTTTAATAATACAGGACCTATGTAATAGCATTTATCGCAAAGAAGTTTTTTTCCCCTTTAGATCTTACCTTCAAATCAATGTGTGATTGTTGTGTATCTTTCTCCAGTGGACTTTTGTGTATCTTGAAAACAAGAGCTAATAAAAAAGATCTGTACCATATTCGTTTATCTTGACCCAAAATTAGCAGGAATTGACTATTTAAAACCAGGATGCAGAAAAAATTATGTTTTTTGTTGACTGGTGTTATCAATGATTGATTAATTGGAAGATAATTGGCAGATTAATTGCAGATGATTCATCATAATGCTTTTAATTACACAGTCTAAATATTTTTTCTTCTTTATGTTTACGTGTTTGAGATCTTCAGAAATAGGTAATACTGTTGAACCTCATTATAAACCGCCAACCTTAGTGATGAGCCGAAAGTTGGCGAAAGTCGAGGTTGGAGGTTTACGAGTTTTCCCCAAACCTGCATAAATGCATGTTTTCATGAAAAAACATTTGAAGGCATGTATTTTCCTTTCCAAATAAAGTTTAAAACATAACAGCCATTAGATTTCCAGCAGTGTGTCACAGCTCATGTTACGGTTCTTAGGCTTTATTTGTTTTTTTTTCTTTTTCTAGAACTTGAAAAAAGCATGGTCCGATCAAGCCAAAGTGGAGCCCAGGTCCTAGTTCAATTTGGTGCCCCACTCACAATAAAACCTGCATGTTATCTAAGTACAAGTTAAAAAAAAAAGGGTAAAAATAAATAAATTTACCCTTTTTTAGTGCCCAGGTCCACGGACCCACAGGACCGTGCATCAATCAGACCCGGACAAAAAATTGATAGCTTGTGAATCAGTATTTATTCTCAAACTCATAAATTAGAATTTTTTCATGCATGCTAAAGATTGTTTTCGGCATCTTGGCAGAAGGAAACAAAAGAACACAATGTTATAGAATGTTGATACAAACTTGCTTAATGAAGTCTGCATGACCGGAACAGAAAAGGGGGTAAAGAATGAATGCTTTTTGTAGCTGAGTAGTGAAATGTCAAAATGAAAAGGTTGAAAAATGTGGGGGAGCAGGTAAGATCCGGTTAAAATGCGTAGAGATGTTGCCAATGCTCCTTGGCGACTGAGTGCGGCAGGGGGTGGATTAAATAGAAAAAGAGATAAGAAAGCTGGACAATTTCACAGTGACTAATGTAGATGCATTTGTATGGGGCATTAGTGGCAGGTATGTGACATATTCACTCTCCTAACTGGCTTACCGCCAAGTTTGAATTGCTTGACATGGTCTTTCAAGCTGGCAGTTTAAACAGCAATATTATCATACCGAGTATGCAGTTTCCCTCGAAAATCGGTGGCGGTTGGTGGGTCGTGGTTTAAGGAGGGAATTTGTATTGCATTCCTATACTGAACATTTTTTTCACCACATTTCTTGCCGAACTAAGAGGGTGGCGGTTTAATGAGGTTCAACTGTAGTTTATTTCTGTTCATTTTTCTTCATTTTCACAAATAAAAAAGAAAATATTCAAAGACTGTTGTAAGCTAATTTTCTCATTAATGTGAATAAAATTACATCATGTTAACTGGACATGAAACTGTTTAGTTAATTTTTCATTGACTCTTTTGCTATTAGGAGTTACTTTATTAAGGGCTAATTTTTTTTTTCAAAAATATAAGTCAATCTGAAAGCTTATAAAAATGGTAAGATGTGCAGAAAGTATCATGTGGGATATGTTGCACCATTGTAAAGAAAATTTTAAAATATGTGTTGTAATTGTATTATGAAAAGTGAGATCAGTGTTAATGTACTTTAAATTTTATTCAAATGCTGTGCCTAAAAATGGTTGTTTTTACATTCACAGATTCAGCTTGTACCTGCTAATGCTACTGTCCAACAAGTTGCATCAAATACCCAGGCCATTTCAGTCCAAACAGCATCCCCCACTTTTTCTGTGCCACCTGTTCTTCAAGTGCAAGCGGTTAGTTTTTTCCTTTCTATTCTTTTCTCAGTCTAAATTATTTTATTTTTTTTCGAGTGGGGGAGGTATTATTGTTTCTCAAATCGTGTGATTTCAATCTTGCTTTTATCTTACTCCCAAGACTACCTGATGACTTTCTCTTCTGCACAGTTCTTTTTAACATACTTTCCTATTGGGGAAAAAAAGGCTTATTGTACAAATATCTCAAAAAAAAAAAAAAAAAAAAAAAAATTAAATATGAATTGAATAATTTGAAAAATGTTGTAGAATAGAAAAATTTTAAATTTTTATGCTTTCTTATTAGGTGTCAGCTGAGGCTACTCAACAACAGGCTCAGGCTGCTGCACAAGTGCAAGTGCAGCAAGTTCAAGTACAGAACGCCCAACAGGTATTTGGGCCTAAGCTCAGATTTCTCTTCTAGCATGCTTTTTATTTGTTGGCTTTTTATTTAACTGTATTATTTGTTTTCGTAAATGTTCTTTATATTTTACAAATTTCTAAGTATTGGTACATAACCTGTATGTGTTTCTGTATTATATAAAATTATTCCAGCAAGTGCTTGGTGGCTTATGAACTGCTCTGTTCCCAGCACAGACACACACTCATCACCACATCCGGTTAAATCTGCACCAGGGTTGGTACAGTGGTGATTGGTGGAGTTTAAATAAATAAAAAAATAAATAACTTGGTCATTTACAGTGTGCACGACTCCTTTTCAACATTTTATGTGGAAGATTCCTTATACAAAAACCTCAAATTCAATCAGCTCATACAATACAAAAATTTCTGTAAGAATTTTGTATTGCAGCAGAAATTTTTTCATGATTATCATATTGAATGAATAAATAAAAAATTTTTTGATTCACTAAATTAGTAAAAATTTCTTTCTTGCCTGCAGGGTTGTCACAGTCTACTTAAATTCAACTTTGTTTGGTATTTGGCAACTTATATAAATTTAAGAATCCTAACTAGACACTTAATAAAGATAAATCCAGTTAATTGCAAGGTCATAGTGAGCAGATTATTGCTAAAATTTGCCTGCATAACTGATTTTTTATTTATCAAAATATTCCCTGAAGGCTTTTTGGCTCATGTAAGCCTTCATTTTAACTTGCAGCCTTTGAATGAGTTTATCCTAAATTTTGTTACTTTCACTGTTGCTTCATTAAGAGTGAAACAAAGGTTTCAAAAACATGCACTAGTTGCAGGGTTGGCAAGTTTCTGCATAGGCAATTTAAAACCATTGTTAGAAACCAGTTAAAACCAGCATGGCAAAAACCACTTTCTGCCACATTTGCGGCAGAAACTGGCAAAATGACATAAAATGAATAATTGATATGCAGAAGACAATGCATGGAAACAATAGTTAATTGTTAACCAAAGCACAATTTAATTACAATATTATCACAATTCAAATAAACTCTACAGTTACCTCTTTGTAAAGGTGGTTTCAAAAATCTAAAGTTTCTCAATTTAATATGCACAAATGAGAAACTTAATATTCTTGCAGCAGAAGAGTTAGCGGGTAATGCATCAAGGAACAAGCAATATTCGAAAAAACTTTCATCTATGATATAGTTTAAACTGGTCCACCACATGTTGTAACTAGGGTAGTGTGATAAAATTTGACTGGAAAAATAAGTTTCAGGAAATGAGGCTAGTTTGTTTTGCAAAGCTGTGATATTAGCTACAAAATCTAGGATAATATTGGCAAGTAAAACTCTGCCACTTTCTTCTAGAAACATGATAATTTCAATCACAAACAATTTTGATGAAGCATATAAGCGAGCAAATTAGAATCAGTACTGCCTGTGTAAATCTGCATGTCACTCCTCTTTCCTAAGCACCCATAAGATTTTCGTCCTTAATTATATTAATCCAAATATTACGAGCATCTGCAATATAAAAGTTCTTTTTCTGAACTAAATCAGGGACACTAGCAATGCCTTTTATTTTTTGCTTTGCAATGATGAAATGAAGTTTCATTTTTAGGTTTACCTAAACAAATATTATTTAGTAACTAGCTTCGTCGCCGGCTATGCACGGTCTACCTTGAAAATAAAAGTTATGCTAGGTGATGCATGTTCAACAATCAGGCTTGAACAGAAAAAAAGTTTAGTAATTACTTGAATTATTAAAGCCGCTTTTTAGTTTTTACCGATTATTACCAGTTTCTGGCATTGGCAGGGCAAAAACTAGTTTCTGCCAGCATAAAGCCAACCCTGACTAGATATATGGTAAGTTAGTTGTTAAGTAAAGCAAAACTGTCTAAACTGCACAGCAAATAGTGTAATGAAAGTAGCTGACACTGGAATGAAAAAGATGAGTGAATTTAGCACTCACTTATTATTCGTGTCGTTTTCAGTAAAAGCCTCCTCCCATGTGCCTTGAGTTACTGCACGGCTATACTTTGTTACTCTATTTTCAAAGAAATTTGTAGAAGTAAAAAAAGTAGTCAAATCAAGATTAAATGTTTTTTTTTTTTTTTTCAATTTTCATGAATTCAATTTTTTTTATTTTTCAATGAAGGTTTGCTTATATTTTGCTTTTGCTAGTCGACAATTAGTAATAAGCATAGATCCTTTGACGCATACTTTAAGGTAATGTATATAAGAGATTATAGTTCCCATTTTGTACAAGTCCATGATTTTGTGCATGTGGGGATAATAGGGAAGTTTTCGATTTTTCAATTTTATTTTTATATGATAGAGTAACATGTATGAACATCATAGGTAAAAAAATTTTTTTTGATACGATAAGTAGTTTTTTTTAAATCAATTTTTAAAGTTCAAGCTCTTGTGACGTCAAATGGCATAGGAAGTGACGTCATCCCCTCTTCCGATAGGGGAGAAGCGAAGGTCACGCATTCGACTTCGAAAACGAAACGTAAAAGGCTTTCTCCTTGCATTTAACTCCTCGCGTTTCTGGAACATTAAACCTCTCATCCTCTCGAAAATATTCGAATATCTCATTGGTGTTACTTGAGGAAGATTATTTAGATTGTGCTTTAACGAATCCGGCCTCCATAGTGTGTTCAAAAGGATTATTGAATTTCTAAAAAATAAAAATATCAGCGCTCTCAAAATGTCCCTAGCGAAAACAAGGGATCTTTGGCCGAAGGCTGCCCATTCGCGCCCTGTGACGTAGGCTCGTGACGTTTCAGAAGCGTGCACTTTTGCGCGTGGATTTTTAAAAATTCATTAAAAATCAACCACGGTGTTTTAAAATTAAGCGATGGTGAATTTTTTAGTTTTGAGGGTCAATTAACAATATCCAATAGCCAAAATATGAACATTTAATAGGTTGCAACTTCCCTATTATAAGCATAAGTAATGAATGTTTATAATGCCAAAAATTTATACATCCAGCACATTAAATGCTGTAAGTGCTCATCTTGGATGATAGCTTGATCGTTTTGTTTTAAGATACTTAAATTATTTTGTGTGTTATACCTTATAGGTAAAACAAATACTTTGATTAAATTCACATAATCCTCATTTTAATATTATGGTAGGACATTGTAAGAAAATCTGACACATTTTGTATTTCATTCATACATTTCTCCTAAATACAAATGAAAGTGATTTACCTCAAAATTCTCAATATTTATAGCTCTTTTATGATTATAAGGACTGATATCCAGAGGGTTATCTGTTGCAGAGTGCAGAAAAAAGCACTGCACAAACATCCAATGCCGTATGCATCTCATGTTGTAGTGTGTTGTTGACTCGATGTTGTCTTTCAGCCGGCATCCCAGCAAGTCCTACAGCTTCAACAGCCCATGGCAGGACAAGTTAACCAAGCGGGAGGTGGCATTCAAATTGTACAACAAATTATCAACCAGAATGGTGAAATACAGCAGATACCAGTATGTAATACCCTTCCATTTCTGTCCATGATTGCTTTTTTTTGTTATCAATTTTATCTGGGAAAATACTCTAAATTTAGTGCTCAATATTTACTGTTATGCAACCCTAACATAACTTTAAGGAGCTGAAACTGTTGTACAGATATATTGTTAGGATTTTTTCCTAGGTGGGATAATACTCCTGATATACTTAATGGTGTGAAATTCATTTTGAAGGAGTGAAATGGAGAGAGTGATCAATGTCATTTTTCTAAGGATAAACAGGAAGCTAGCAAGAAAAGAGATTCATACCATTTAAATCTTTTAACATATAGAATATATGACGTTTCATATTAAAAATAATAATAATAATAAAGCATACAAATGCAATATTTAAATTCTTTTTTTTTTTTTTTTCATTTTCCAACATGTTTTAATTTAATTTAATATACCAGTGCAAAAATACTCTTCACACATGATTTTCAAGATGTAGTTCTAATTTTCAATAGGTAAAATTTGCTTGAAGAGGCTTTGCAAATATCTGCTGTTATCAGTGTTGTTGCAACTTTTTAAAATGTGTGTTGTCACTGTACTACAATATCTATTATACTAAATGTTTGGACATAAAAATTGCCAATACTCTGTACTAGACTATGCTTTGAAGAAGTGTTAAATAATAAATACTTTTCAGGAACTATCTTGGAGTTCTGAACATGGGTGCCCATATGCAAAATTTTAAAGGGGGGAGGCTCAGATATTTCACTATGGTTTAGCAGGATATTTTCAACATTGAAACCAATTTCATTAGAGATTAGAGTTCCTAAAATTTGACATTTTTAATAACTTACTCATTAATGGACGCAGAAGAAATGTTTTCATATTTTTCAAGGAAAAAAGTATTAAAAGTAAGGAAGTTCTAATTTCTAAGGGGGGGGGCGGGTTTGAGCCCCCCCCCTATTGTTCTGAACGCTTTTCACTTAAATTCCAGCAAGAAAATGTTTGATTTACTACTTGCCGTAATTTACGAACAGACACCCAAATTAGCTATTCTTAAACTTAAACAAATAATTTAATATTTCTTATAATGCAGCATGATGCATTATATTATGCTTCTACAGTAGTTATTTAGTTTTTCTGCTTGAGTTGCAGAATATTAGTAACAACAAAAAAAACTATTTGGAAAAGAGGAGGAGAGCAGCAGTTTCCGTAAACTCTTTAGACCATGGCACCTTTTATCTCCTAATTGCACATGCTTGTAGCAGTTATCAACGTTTAGTGACTTCTATCTGTTTCACCCCTGATCGTTGCGAATAGCAGATAGGCCAAATATTACAATTAGTCAATAATTGAATGAGTGTCTAGAAGAAGGGCATATGTGCTACTATGTTTAGCCTGACATATGCCCTTCTTCTGGACGACCACTCAATTATGTACATATGGTAAATATTGAAGTCTTATGGAGGAAAAATAAAAATAACATATTTGTTGATTTTACTCATCTTCTTGGTTAGAAACATATGAGTATTCAAAGGATTTTTTATCAGGGAAGTTGAAAAATTATATAGAAATCAAGTAGTGCTAAAGAAATGCTTTAAATTTTAATTTCTTCTTTAAAAATTGATTTACACATGGGAGAAAAGTTTCTTTTATGCCATTTATGATCTACTTTTTTTTTCCTTTTTTAAATTGGTGACTTTCTAGTTCCAGCTGAACCAAAACCAACTGCAGTTGTTACGTATGCAGATGCAGGGTCAAAACACTAACCAGCCTATCATCATCCATGCAGCACCTGTTCAACAGGGACAGCCCACACAAGCACCTCAGGTGAATGTTTCTCTTATCCTTGCAAATGAAATTTTTATGTTGCACATTTGGAAAGACTAAATGTGATTTGTTGCACAATGCTCTCTGTCACATACACACTAGGGTGGGCCGAAAAAACTTTTTTTGGAAATCTGTTTTTGGATAGTGTGGAAAAGTTGCTATATGGGCCCGTTATTACCCATAAAAAATTTCGCTAAATTTGTTTAATATTTAGCCGGCGCTATTTGACCTTGAAAAACTGAAAAAAAGGACAAAAATGCACTTTTTTCAAAAAAAAAGGGGGGGGGGGGGTTGAAAATAAAAGTTTGAAGCTAGTTTCAGCAAACATTAGAAGTATCTGTCAGTGAATTAGTTGAAATCCTCAAAGACTTTTATACATTTCGTAGAATATTTAGCTACGCTCCTTTATGACTAAAACATTGGAAAAATGAAAAAAAAAAAAAATTAAAAGTAGTTTCGAAATAAGTAAGTACTGAAATGTTACGCAATACGTTACTTAGAAAAAACAGTGAAAATTCAATCAATTTTATGCGACATTTGTACGCCAATTTTAAAAAATGCACACACTCAAATAAAAAATAGTTACATAAGCATAGCTGCCAAGTGCTCCGTTTTTCCCGGAGTTTCTCCGATTTTTATTGCGTACACCGAAAATCCGATTTTTTCCAAAAAACTCCGTTTTTTGACTTTGCTTGTACACTTTTCGATTTTTGAGGAAAAAGAAGAAATTTCCCTATCCTCGAAGGCAGGAATTGTGCGCAAACTCAACAAAAGAGAAGACAATTTGATGCTTTGGAAGCTTAGTGTCAGGATAAACACTGAGGGGGAGCGCCGATTGGAGATCGTCGTTTTTTCATCGAGCATTTCAGCTACGTGTAAAACGTAGCCGCCATGTTTGGTCATTCAGAAGATGGAAGTTAGCAGACGATACTTAAGCGCCTTCGTTTTCAAAGACAAAGCAGAATTGGGTGTTTCTTTTAACTGCAAACTAATGAAAATAAGCAAAATGTTTTGCTTTTTTTGGTAATTTTAAATAATTTTATTGAGAAATATGAAAAGTGTTATACCATTTAAAATTTCATTTTATCCTTATTGCTTTGGACACGAATGTGCTAAAAATTCGCAATTAAATTGTAGTTTCATGGGGATTTTTTATTTTTGAATTATTTTCATGCTATAAATTAAAAATTTTATATCTGAATTTTTGACTTAGTCGCCATATTTGGTCATTTGCGAGATTTTAGTACACAAGACTCTTAAGTGGCCAAGTTTTCAAAATCGGAATTAGATGTTTATTGCAATGCAAACTATTGAAAATAATGCAAAAATGGGCTCCCCCCCCCCCCCCGGAAAATTCTAAATTTTTTTCTTGAAAAATGCAAAATTTTTTCTTCAGAATATTATTTTATCCTCATTGGTTTAGACTAATGTGCTAAAAACTCGTTATTTCGTCTAAATTTTAGTTTTTTAAGGGTCATTTATTATTTATAATTGCTTTTCATGGTATAAATTCAAAATTTTATATCTGAATTTTTGACTTAGTCGCCATATTTGGTCATTTGCGAGATTTTAGTACACAAGACTCTTAAGTGGCCAAGTTTTCATAATTGGAATTAGTTGTTTATTGGAATGCAAACTATTGAAAATAATGCAAAATAGGCTTTTTTCGGAAAATTCTAAATTTTTTTCTTGAAAAATGCAAAAGTTTTTCTTCAGAATATTATTCTATCCTCATTGGTTTAGACTCTAATGTGCTAAAAACTCGCTATTTCGTCTAAATTTTAGTTTTTTTAAGGCTCATTAATTATTTATAATTACTTTTAATGCAACAAACTCAAAAATCTATTGTCTTGACTTTTTCGCGTTGTTGCCATGTTTTGTCATTTGCAACATGAAGTAGACAAGACTATTAATAGCCTAAGTTCCCGAAAACAGAATTAGTTGTTTGTCTCAATACAAACTATTAAAAATAACAAAGGCAAAAAGTTATGTTTTTTTTTTTTTTTTTGAATAATTTTCTTGAAGGGGAAATTTTATCTATTTGATCCTTATTGCCTTGTAGGCTTTGCTATAAACTGGAGCTATTTCATCTAAATTGAAGGTTCCTGCTGACTTCTCATTCATTTATTTTTTATTTTTATTTTTTTAAATAAATCAGAAACCTATTTTAACTTAAATTTTCCATGTGCAAAAAAAGTGTTGAATATCTCTCTTTAAATCCTATTCATCTATTTTTTTTTTTAAGGGAAGTTGTAAAAACTGCCTCCCCCACTCCAGTTTGTATTTCAAAACTTAATGACATTGGTGGCCACTAAGTTTTTGGAGTCGAGTGCCACTGGCCACTTTCAAAATTTCAGAATCTTGACCTTTACTATGAAGTTGCTTTACTTCCAAGTATAAGAAATAATTGTTTTTTTTTTTTTTTTTAAATCTTCAATATGTTCTTATGCATTTAGGATATGTATAAAAGCATATTTTTTAAAAGGATTGCAGTTTTATTAAATCAAACAGTAATCATGTTTTTTTTAAACTTTTCAATCTGTATCTATGTAATGTTGCTTTTTTAATGTAAAATAATTTTGTTTTAAACTTGGTTGTAGTTTTGTTGAAAATCTAACATGAAAATTTAGAAAAGCATTTTATAAGTGCTTAGAATTTATGGAAACTTATGGTGCAGAAGGAAGGTTTAGCGCAGGCCACGATTTCATGCTCCTATTTTAGCCCTCAGTGCTCCTATTTTTTCCCTTAAGTGCTCCTATTTTTTGTATCTTGAGGTTGGCAGCTATGCATAAGATGCTAATTTTTTAATCTTCGGTTCCAATTGTTTCTCCTGGATAATAAACAGCGCTCAACTACTTCTATTATTCCTAAGATTATTTTATAACTATTTTATATATATTTGACAAATAGAGCCCTTGAGTATTAAAAAATGTGAATCCTCTGAAGTCCTTTTAACTGATTAAGGAATTGAACGCAAGTATTCTTCTTTTTCTCAAGCCATTTCTTCTTCTCGACTTTATGACCCACTTAAGAGACAAAACCCCTCGACAAGAAATGCTGTAATTCTACACCTCCACAGCTGGGAATTAAGTGATTAAAGGGGTCCTCTCTTGTGTCCAATGTCCACAATGAGTTGCCACTGAGGCATCTTATACTGGAATTGGACGGTTGCACAAAGTGGCCACATTCATATTCTGGAGCTATCGAACAACTTCTTAGAGATTGTAAAAAAATCCGGTGGTCAAATTTGATAAAATTGACTGCAATCTTCTGGTTTTGGACATGGAAGATATAAAAAATTTAAGTACTGAACAACAATATTTGTATAGAATCTGTCTTGCCGTAAAAGATGGTAGTTGTCCTTCAAGCGTGGCTGACAGTAGCCCAGGCAAACTCAGTCAGTCATGCGCGATGGCTGACAACTACAAACCGTTTGTTACGCTTGTATATAGGCACTCCAACTCTATCAGTAAACCTTACAATGCTTTTAAAGTATGTAATTTTAGTTTATGCTCCAATGTGGTTTGAAATAAAAATGAAACCGAACTGCCAGTACCCGCGCCCAACATTTTTGGAAAATGATTTCTCTTGCAAGGCAGTTTCCAGACACGTTAAGGAGATAATTTTCAAAGTTCTCTCAAGTAATGCATATTTCGCTCATCCTGAACAGCTACTGTTGACAATGTTGTTTGACTCAAGAAAATACATTTGGGAATTAGCTGTTAGGCGCATTCTGAATTCTAGAAATAAGAAGAAGAAGAGCTCGGATGGTGTACGATTTTTTGAGCGTCCTAAACTCAATTTTGAAGCCGTTGATATAGTTGATTGCGCAAACTGTGTTGTAACAGAGCCACCTCTTACAATGCATCTAAAAGACCAACAATGGAAAGAAATGTGCTAAGAACATTCGACAGAGTTTACTTTCGAGAAATTTCCCGGTCCACACGCAAGCTGTGAAACATTGTGTGAAACTAATAACCGAAGCTGCAAAAAAAGTTCGTGGTGGAAGTGCACCAGATGGATACATTCGTGCTAAACTTCAAGCTAGGAAAGAACTTCCATCATTTTATAACAAGGGACAATATTATTTCCAAAATATAATATTCATTATGCATGAGGTATTATAAATCAAATTTGAAGATTTCTTTTTTAAAATTTTATTATCTATACTAGCATTCCCGTACCCGGCATTGCTCAGGTAATGGAATTAGAAGAGGTTAACAGTGTTTGGTGCACCTAGTTTCGAAAATCCCCTATAATATTTACTTATTACCTATAACTTTTTCTAATTTGGGGAGGATTCCGGTGCCCCTGGACTCCTTATATATGTGCCCTTGTCCTTAACCGATCTTTAACTGTTACTAACGATCCTTTTAAAGTATTGATTATCTTTGCAAACACAGGCTATCCACATTTTATTGTTATACCAATGTTTAAGCAAGAACTTCTTTGTATACAACATTTTTAGTTTTTTTTTCTGGTGCTAAAAATTATTAAGCTGCTTGGTGAACTGACTTTGGAGCAAGCTACATAACATTTGCCGTGTGAAAAAAAAGTCTTCTCTTAAATCGATCCCTGCTGCTTTTAATGTCTGTCCTTGTGACTTATTAATGGTTATTGCAAAGCAAACTTTAACAGGAAACTGCACTCTTCTAAATTCAAAAGGATAGTCCGCCTGTGATGATGTTCTTAAAAACTTTGTTTCTAGTTTTGAAAAGACGAAAGCAAAAGACAGAAACATTATGATTTGACTTGAGAAAAGCCTCGAAGAATCACGTGAGAAACGAAAACAATATCAAATTTATAGTTCGCTACGACCAAAAGTTGAGTTGAAGTACTGAATAATGATTTGAATGGAGGAAAGCCTTCGAAAATAAGGGATTTGAATTTCAATGACAGGTTTTAATTTCGCAGAAATTAAGGGGTTTTAATTAATTTCTCCCGAACTAATTGAGATTTCCAAAAATCCTTTCTTAGTGGTTACTTTCGTAATCATGCGGACATGTCTGCCAAATTTCAAGTCTGAAGCTTCAGCGGTTTCGGCTGTGCGTTGATATATATATATATATATATATATGTATATATGTTATCTCAGGACATTGATTTTTATATATTAAGATATGTAGTTCTCGAAAATGTATGATACTATTGCGTGATAATAATTACTATGATTAATGGCGCTATTTAATTAATTAGTCTATGATTTAATTTTGAAAAATAATTTTCACATTGGTTTTTAAAGAAATTCAATATTTTTTCATTTTTCTCCAATTTTTGATGTCGGAAAGGAGCGGTTAAATGCTCATTAAAATCAATGAAACATTTTATAGGTTCAAACTGGCTCATTATATAACATTTTCGGTGCATTCTAGCAAAATATTTGGAATTTAGTTTTTAAAAAAAAATTTCGACAAAAATTCATTTTTCTCTTTTTTTCGGTTTTTCAATGTCAAATAGCGCCGGCTAGATATTTTTTAATATCCAAGAAATTTCTTGTGAGTGCTAACTAGCTCAATACGCAACTTTTGCGCGCTATCTAAAAATTGTTTTCGAAAAAAAAAAATTTCGGCTTATTTCGGCCCACCCTAATACACACACCAACACTAGTAATGAGAATCTCAGCTGAAATGCAGAAGGCTGCAATCTTTCATGTGTGTGCCAGTTTAAAGCAGGCACAAGATCTCTGTAAAGGAAAAAAAGAGGAAATTCATTCAATGAAGAAAAATAGGACAGATTCAACAGACCACTTTCGACGACTCACCTTTCAGCAGAACTCTCACTCTGCCACTTATAGGTTCTCTTGAGTTTTCAATTTTATTTTTTGTTTTTTTTTTTTCATGCCAGATTTACAATAGTGACAATCAATTATATTGCTTTGCAATTGTCCACCGCAGTTTCTAACTATGTAAATTGATTAGAGATATAAGATCTCTCTCAAACCCCTTCACCACATTATTCAAAATTCTTATGTAATTTTTTTTTAATATTTCAGTGAAAATGTAGGAAATGGTAGAAAAAATATTTTTATAAGTATCCAGGGGTGTCAGTGGACTCAAGTAAAATTTTCTAAAGACAGTGTGAAATTTTTGGTAACTATGAGGAAACTCGAGCCCCATCGGTAAAAACCCTTCAAATATGCGTGCAAAAATCATGGGAAATTTTTTTTTTTTTTTTGAAAATATTTTTTTCAATTTTAAAATGTGTTGTCAGCCCAAAATTTTCGTAAAACGCCAACCCAAAATTTTTGGATCATAAACACCTCTGGTGTAATCTGATTTTTAAAATGTTTCAAACAGAACATATGCTTGTTAATTCGTAAAATCTGCCTTAATCTGTTTTAAAAAAATCTAATGGATTGATTGCTTGCTTGTTTGTTTCCATCACAGTACCTGTGCAACTGCTTTTCACCTCTGGAAGGCAAAATATTGATCCATGCATATGACAACTGAACCCTGGGTTTCAGGTCATACAATAGACATTGCAGTCTGTTAAGAATGAGGGGGGAAAGTAAAAATTCAAAGCACATGTTTTGTTCATTTCAGTGTGGCTCTGCTTTATTTAGAGGGTAACACACATCTGTAAAAGCTGGCTTCCCTGAAAATTTATAGATGCATCCATTTCTGCCTGTAACCCATATATTAAGACTTTCCATCTCATTGCTGGTCAGAAAGTAGGCAAGAATAAATTATTACATTAATGGTAAATTTGACCAGTTGAAATAAGCTGTTTTCTCAGTTATCTATCATTAAAAGCAGTGTTATTTTATCTTTCTGAGATCGCTACGTAGTGGTACATGATGTATTGGAATGGAAGATCATGGATGTGAAACAATTTTGCTATCATTACTTATGTTTTCATGCATGGTTAGTGTTTTATCTGTAAAATTAGAAAGCAAACACAATTGATTTCTTTGATCTGCTTACAATCTAATGATTTTTTTGTTCCAGCTTTGATTCACGTGTTTTTTTTTCTTCTTCAAACAGGGAGCTGTCTTCCAACAAGCTAACCAACATCTTACACAACAGCAGCAAACCCAGGTTTGTTTTGCTTATTAACATTTCCTACATTATAACCACTCACTAACAGTATGGCTGCACAAATACTTCCCTTATCATGTGGCATGGTCTCAGAACTTACAAGTCGTAATTTTAGCATCCATTCAACATATCATAGGAGTCGACTTTTCTGAAAAATTCAGTAAATACCTGTCATGAATGTCAAGGCAAACTTGCAAAATCATTAGTTTTCACCATCAGATTTTTCAAAGGTTTTATGGTTTTTAGTTAGTCATACTTTATATATTTTCCTAACGAATATGTTTTGGTTCATAAATGTCTGTAACGAATAACCAAACACTTGTTTTTACTTGCCTTTATTATGTTATTAGTTTTATCGGCTCTCCCCTATCTTCTTCGGATCTAAAAAGAATATACTACCCTGTCTATGCTATAATATAAGATTTACTTTGGTTTACAGTGAAATACCGTTACATTGAATACCGATACAATGAAATATCCATTACGTCCCGTTTTAAAACCTATTAAGATAATGAAAAAAAATCTTCGTTTTAACAAAAATTCATTACAACAAAATGCTTTTCTCAATGTCAATTTGAATATTTTTTAGTTTTTGCAAATTAAAAAAGACTTTAATGAGTCGTAACTTGCAAACTAAGTTTGTACTTTTAAAACAGACTCATTCAAGGTAGCTTTACTCAAGCTGGAAATCCACTCATGCTGAAACATAAGCTGGTATTAGACACCAAAAGCCAGTGTCTTGCCATGCTCAGTCGATTTCTATGTGCCAAACATGAGGCACCCTGTAAATTCCCAAGGGGATCAGGAAGATTTCAAGTTTTCTTGTGGTCAATAAAGTGAAGTTTATAAATTAGAATCTTTTATGAGGTCCTTCTTGTACAAAAAAAAAAAAAAAAAAAAAAAAAACTTCCTCTGATGATCAATGAATAAAACGTCAGTGTTCCAATATTTTTCTCTCTGTTGTTTTCAGAAAAAAAAAATGTTTAATTATATTTTAGATGGTAACGGTAAATGTTACATGTCAAAAAAAATTTCCAGCATAGATTTGCAAAATTAAAGTTTTAATAAAAATAGTTGTAAGGTGATTCCTTTACAACAAAAAATTTTATCAGTGCCTGAACTCCTTGGAGTTTGTTATAACAGGATTTAACTGTATTTGGCAAATATACCTAGATGTTGTTTCACTTTCAAATGATGAATGTTGTCGAAAGATCTAGTGCAACAGTGCATAGACAACATGTGCCCATCAGAAAGCATTTAGGTTTCTCCGCCCAAAATTACAAGAAGAGAGTTTTTTAAATTTTTTTAAGGGGGGGGGGCTGCAGTCGACTTATCAGAGTTCATGCATAACAGCACTGTTTACAAAAGAGAATTTGAGAGTTTCAGCTCATTTTCAAACTTTATTGTCCGGACATGGTCATTATTAAAGAGTTTTATTTCATAAGTTTAAAAAATTGTTTTTCTACTATTTTTCGAATTTCCAAAATTATCATCTTTTTAAAGCTTCATGTAGAAAATGTATAGGGGAAAAAAATCCTAATGATAATGCATTAATTATTCTTTCAGTTACTTTAGTTTCAATATTGGTTAAAATTTTCATTGAATAAAATGACTGCTATTCTTGTTTCATTTCATTCAGGACCTGATCACAATTTGAAATTTAATTTCTACAGTCAATTTGCGATAACTCGAACATTACTACAACCCAAATTCAAAATAATAGAATACTTCCCACTTTTTGAAAAAAAGTTTATTCTAACCAAATGTAAGTGCAAATTAGGCATTTAAATGAACGTGCCACCTTTCTTAGACCTTAAAGTGTGCATTTCATTTCAAATATACTCAATTAAAAATAATCTTAGAAAGAATTAAAAAAAAAAATTTAATTTGAATTTTGTCATCTTGAATTCAAATTATGTTTTTCGCAATCACGAGTATGTGTGTGTGTAGGCGTGTGTGTTTGTGTGTGGGGTTATGTGTATGTGTGTAGGCATATGTGTTTGTGTCTGTGTGCAGGCATGAGTGTGTGTATGAGTGTTTGTGTGCGTGGGGGCGGGGTATGTGTGTGTAAGCATATGTGTTTGTGTCTGTGTGCAGGCATGAATGTGTGGGTAGTTGTGTGTATGTGTAGGTGTTTGTATGTATGCGTGTGTGTATGTGTTTGTGTGTAGGGGTATGTGTGCGTGTGTGTAGGTGCATATTGCGTGTGTGTGTAGGATATGGACGCAACCTGGAGACGGTTTTCGCTAGAGGAGCAGCATCGTGAGGCCGGCTGACGGGTGGTGCTTTTCAGAGGGTGGCGCCAGTGGGAAATAAAATGATAGCACGCCAAAAACAGTCAAATGAAAGCAATAAGCAATCGCGATTGCTCAATAAATCCAAAAGTTTATAGTGAGTGAAAAAATTAGAATATTTAAATTAAAGGGGGTAAAAACACTTTCAAAATGAACAATATCAATACTAGAATGCATCATTTTTTGCTGGATTCAATGCTTTAATCCTTCCTCACATGGATTCTACCACCTTTTCCCATTAATCGTTTCTGACAATTTCTATATCCTCTTCAATGCAGCAACAAGCTCAATTTTGTTAGCGGGCTTTCTTTAGATTTGACGGTACCACAAATTCTTGATCGTATTGATATTGGTAGAGTTGCTTGACCAGTTTAATACCGAAATTCCTCTTTGTGTTTAAAACCTCCGAGTTGATTTAGAGATGTGACACAGAGTAGAATCTTGCTGAAAAATAAAATGTGTAACTGCCGTGCCTCCGATAAAGTATCATACAGTATTATTGATAAACAGCGAAAGTGACGCATTGCTTTATTTTAAGATACATAAAACTTCCCAATTCCAGCAGCCATCATGCACCCACAAACCAAGAAGGATGTGTCAAAGTGGAGAGAACGTCTTGCACAAGGTTTCTCATTTACTTTTCTTTTTAAATGTCAAACCTGAACACCTTTTTTTTGTTCACAGATATTTAAAAAAAAAGATTCACCACTGAATATAATATGTTTCCAACCTTGTTGCCCCTGTTAGAGCTTCTCTTTACTCCAGGAGAGTTGTGCACGTTTCTGCTTCATGTTTATTTTTGGTCTTACTTCGTGGATCGACAATTAAAACTGCAGTTTATGCAACCGTCAAAGTGTAGTTGGTGTGGATAAGATAACTATACATTCTGTCCAACACTTATGGACATAAGAAGCATTTTTCAAAGATTATTTTGGACAAATTACTTTAATGTGTGTTCATCTCTGCCAGGTATTACAACCTTTCTACCTCGTTTACTTTTTAGTTGGTCAGTCCTTCTATATTCCTTTAAAATCTTACATACCATAGATTGTAAAATGTTCATTTGAATTGAGTTGGATAGTTTTTTCTAACTTTAAGAAATGATACAATATGTAACTTCATTTTTTTCCTATTTATCTCCGTGACGACCCATTTTGAACAGTAAAAGGCTTTTAAAAGAGCGTAAAATTGTAAAATTATTCGCGCGCCAAGCTCCATACTTGTGACAAACTATAGGGTAACAGGTATGAATATTTCCACTACTTTTTAAAATTCACATAGAATGAATAGATTATTCTAATATTTTGACCCATATAAAAAAATCTATCTATTTTTCCAATGTGTTAATGATCCATAAATTAATAAAATAACATCTGAAAAGTTGTTTAAATTGATTTACCCATTCATGAATAATGAGTTTTAGTCTTTTTAATTTGCATGCATTTTTTTCCCCCGACTCAGGAACAAATTTTGTGTCGAACAGTTCTGATATTCTATTATTTTGAATTTGGGTAGTATAACTCGAAGTTTTTATCAAGTCCCGACCCTTTTGTCTGTAATTCCATGCTAATTATTCTCAATATCTCAAAGTTAACTTCCTTTAACTCGAAGCTTTTTCAAAGATGACTCGAAATTTATTTCAAAAGAACGATTGAAAAAGAAAAAAAGAAAAGTGACCATGAGAGAAAAATCAATCCACCTTCACTTGCAATTCCCGCACAATAGACCTCTAGAGCAAGAAGAGCACCTTTTGAGCCAATGTGCAATAAAGCAGTTACACATGCGGAAATGAGTTAGCTTATTTTCTTTTCTTGTACTGTACTGTTGCTTTTAAGTTGTCAACTGATTGTACCTTTTTTCAAAAGCTGACCTAAATTAAAATGCGTTCCCCTTCAATCTTTAGTTCGATTATTTGCTGATAAGTTCCTGAGTGAGTTTTCTTTACTATTAAAGATGTCTCAGCGAGTACTCTGTCAATAATATTTTAAAAAAAAGAAAAAAAAACTTTTAAAGCGGTAGAAGCATAGACATGGGAACCGGTTCGCTTGCGCTCACTTAACTAGATAGATCATCCTAGGGAACTGCGAAGGGGAAAATGATCCCTTTTGAACTAGTCTCAACTGCCATTTTATAGGCAAAAAAATCGGTGTTGGAAGTGCATTTGGTTTGTTTCTTATCTTTTTTTTTGTGGATAAAACTCAAGTTAGCCTTTTCGGCATCGAAAAAATTAACTCTTGGAAAAAAAAAAACTTTTTATGTAATTATGTATAACACACAAACAGCCATGCGTCCCTCAAAAAATTCTATTTGATTTGCATTTTTGAGGACATAAAACTTTTAGATCAATCAAAAATTTACGTTGGGGCCCTGGTGATATTTTGAGGGGGGGAAGGCAGAATTTATGTATCCGGGCCTGGCTATACGTTCCCCTGGCAGTACAGGTGAGCAGCATGATGATAACTTACTATCCTGTAAAATTATACTGCTCGACTAATTATGAAACAATGACCAAAAAAATCTTGTCGACTTTGAACATTTTATGTTACGGACTTCATATAAAGTTCACTTTGATTATTTAGCATTATTTCATTATCATTTATCACTTATTTTATAAGTAAGATTACCTTAATATTACTTTTTATTTCATATATTGTGTAGCTATATTTTTACTATGTTCACATCTTTAATAACACCTTGAAAAAAATTAATAGTGTCCGCGGTGAGACGCTATTCTAGTATGTTGGTACATACTAGTATTCTAGGTACAAAAATGTTGGGGAGCGCTGGAATATAATATAGGGAATTAATAGCAAATGTTTGTGTTTCATCAACAATTTCATTGCAAGTTGTTCATATTTGTGATTTATGATAGTTTACTGCAGAATATTTGTTATTGATTCGTATCAGAAAGTGACTGTGGGATTTACAGACCTGATGCACCTTAGGTCATTTTTGTTCATAAGAAATATTTTGTAACTATAACTGCTTATAATTTAAAGTACTATTTCTGATTGCTAGTAATAAATCATGGCTATCATGATTTCAAAACCGAAATATCAATTTTGATTCCTTAGATTTTATAATTTATTACTAGGCTTACAAGATTTCTAAAATGTTCAACCGGGACCCCCCCCCCCCCTACGTTGCTAGATTTCAAAAAGGAACACACCCCTGGCTGGTTTTTAACGTGTTTTAGAGGGTAGTTCATTCTCAATGCTATGAACAAATGGTTATTAAACGTCAGCGTAAACCTGGGGTAGTAATTACCGACACAAGCAGATAGATTTAAAAACTCTTTCTTACCCGTTAATATTTAATACTTATTTTAGTAAGAAGAAATACTATGAATAAGAAATTTAAACTTGAACAATATTTGTATCCATCTTTTTTTCGCTAGCACTTTTTAAAGAAAGTCTTTTTTTGGTTTTAATCTTACTGTAAAAATATTCACAACCTTATCCGATGTTAATTTTACAAGTCTATGTTTTAAATGACAATGTAATTATCCTAAATAATCCTACACAGTTAATTATTTTTCTACTTTTTGGGTCATCTGTAATCAAATTTATCCTTTTCCGGGACGTGAAGTAAACCGGCCGGGACACCAGGATTTTGCTCGAAAACCGGCACGTCTAACAAGCCTATTCATTAAAAACCAAGAGTACACATAAATTTGCCTACAAATGGAAATTTTCATACGGTAAATTACACAGATATGTCCATGTTCAATTTGAAATCACTTTTTAAAAAAATTTGGGAATTCATATAGGATGCAAGATGCAGCCTAAAAAATCCTTGTAGCGATTCAAACTGACTTACCCAGAATCCAAAAAACCATAAAGTTGACGACAAAGGTCATGACTTTCATGTTTCACACAATGCCGAATTAAAAATGAGTAACAAATTAGGGAGATTTCGAAATCTATTTTCTGTTTTGGATTTACTACCAATAGTTAATTTCCGAGAGAAAATGATTTTGAGACAATTTTTTTCCAAAAAAAAAGATGTTCCATTGAAAGTAATACTTCAAAACTGCAAAATCCCCCGCAAAAATGAACCAATAGTAAGCTTATAGAATGTGCAGTGGGAAGTTCTTGCCTATAAAATGGCGGACGATCGTTGGTTAAAAAGTAATCCTTTTCTACCACAGGATGATCCATCTAATTAACCCTAGCGTCAATTACCAAACTTTTCCCTTACTCTCAATAATCGGGTACCCATTTTGAATTTCAAAGATTTAGAGCAGGAAAATAATTTTTTTCTGACTTCTCTTCTATTTAATTAAATTGTTTTCTTCTCCCCTCATCTTGGCAAATGTGTGTATCCTATTTTTACCAAAAAACAAAATGGCTTATTGTTTTTTCAAAGTTTTATCTTTACGTTTCACGCTAAATGGTCCCTTAGAAAAAGACGCGTTTCTCCAGTTTTTTTGTAATACTGGATGTATTAGGTCTTACGCTTTGGTATTTCATAGTGAATTCGTAGTATTTTTAAATATATTTATACCAGTGATGTTCACCTAACCGCCCGCAGATCAAATGTGGCCCATTGCACCGAAATATATTATCTGTAATTTTTATTCTCACAATCATTTGCTCAACCTTTGTTGTTATGCCGTCTGACATTTGTAGGTATACTCAAAAAAAAAAAAAAAAAATCGTACATTCCAACTGAAATATTATTGTCCTATATATCGAGAGACACAAAGTTCCTAATTCGGTATCACTGATGATGTAACAATGTTTGTGCATCAACAAAAAGAAAAAAGCCGCAATATTGTTTTCCACTTCACATCATAATAAAAGCAACTAAAAGTCACAACTATTTAGCTTTATAACAGAACAAAATCTGATCCGATCTGTTGACACGATTGATCAAATATTTTGAAGCGTTTGATCAAACGGTTAGAAACAATGGGTGTAGTGCCCTCTGAAATATAAAAATACATTAAACCTTAAAATGAGTATACTTATTTTCATTTAAATTCTTAATTACATCTGTAAATGTAATTTGAATAAACGTCAATAATAAGGAAGTTTCTATCCGTGTAAGGTCTGCAGTGTGACTCGTATGTAATATTTTCACGTGTTTATTAAATTTTGTTTTTCTATAGTGTGAAAAATGTTTTGGGCATGGGAAGCGAGTCCAATACTTTGGATTTTACACCAAGAAAATAAGTTTAAAAAAATAATAAAAAATGAACCTTTATTTAAAAAAAAAAATTGTTTGTGAGGATTTTTTTTTGGGGGGGGGGGGGGTACTTGCTTCATTATTGCAACTTGCTACAAATGTTCATGCTTTTGAGCTATACACTTCTCTAACGCTTCAGAAGAATATTAGTGGTGAATAAATACAATGCTGTTTTCCCTATCAAATATAAGTAATTGCCGAAAACTGGATAAAATTGGGGGCACAATATCCAGGAGGGGGGAGTGATGGAGGCAAACGGTGGTCAGATTTTGATTTCAAGAGCTTATTTAACATGAGAATCATCAAAAATGGTGTTTGAAGCACTTCGAAGGGGTATTTTTTTGATGTACAGTGTAATGGGTACCCGCTTATTGAATATAGGTATAAAAACTTAAAATGCTAAAAAAGTCCCCCCAAAAATTTTTTCTGAAAACACGGATAAAACTTTCTTTAGTTCATATTCATATAAATAACAAGTATTAAAAGCAATTTTACCAAGACCTAGTTAGAAAGGGTAAAAATTATTATGAAAGTCGCAAAAAGGTACTTGGGTATCGGTCATTGACGCTAGGGTTAATTGCACGAGAGAGAACTGGCTCTCATGTCTATATCGGTATGAGCAATGAATCCGAATTTGGAACGAATGAAGATGTGCACTCTTCCTGAAGTAGAATCAGATTTATTCAAGTGGTTCCAGCAGTACCGAAATCAAGACCATGCTTTTGATTTTTTCTCTCTAAATATTTTTGAATAAACTGTGCATAAAAACTTAAGCTCTGTAATTTTGTCTGTTACATGTACTTAATTAAAATATTCAATGGTTTTTAATATTGAAATGTCGAAAACCGAAACTAGCGGTAAGTCGAACTTCCGATAAATAGAAGTTTTTCGTCAGTCCCTTTAGATAAGAGTTATTTATTGTGAATTGACTGTACATTTTATTTACTTAATCAAGAAACTGAACAAACTACAATTTTTACCCTACCAACTGTATATTATACGGGTTTTCATACCTGTATAGTCTTGAGTTGTGTATGTACTATACATTTTTATTCTACTATGGTAATAGAGTGAATTTTATAAAGTAGACCAATCAGTGAATAAATGCCTCAAAATTTTTATGAAATGGTAAAGGGTTAAAACTTTTTTTAAAAAGATTAACTGACAGCAATTCTTTCTACCAATTTCCAGAAAGTAAATGACTGGACAATGCTGTGTATGCTTACTGGTTGGGGTTTCATTCACTGGGTTAAAGCACTTCATTTCATTTCAACCTCCCCAAAAAGCAGAACCGTAAAAATTCTCATTTCCTTTTTAAATATTTACATACAGGATTCAACAAGATTTTACTGTGATATGGCAAATGCTACAACTTTTAACAATGATTGAAAATTCGCTTAAGTGTTCATCCACTGGTCAGTAAGGGTACCTAGCAAGGTACTTAAATATGTCATTTGTTACTAACTTTTTCATGAAGAATTTTCGGTTTTAATCCCTCCATGGAAATTGTTCAGTTTTGCACTTTACTTTTTCAGACAGAAGTTTTGTTAAATGAAGAAAGCTTATGTCTGAAACAAAATGTTTAAATTCACCCTAAAAACTGTAAATTTTTTGTCTTTCAGACTGTGTACCAGATCCAACAGGTGGCACAAGCTCCTGGGGGCCAGGTGGCCACTACTGCCACCCCTGTCTTCCTGACACAGGCTCCAGGAGGAGGCACCGCGACTGTTCAAATCCAAGCAGTATCAGCCGAACAAACCACCACAGATGAAGATCAGCAGCAACAAACGTGAACAAAAGTTTTCTCCCTCTACAATGTACATACTTCTCATTCATCTGGGAGTGACCTCATTTTATTAAGTCAATAAAATCATTTACCATTTCAAAGAGCTATTTTTCAAGTGCTTCAAAGACAACATACAAGTATATGCATGTGAAACAACCTGCATACCCTTTCCAATGAAAATGATTCTTTCATAGTTATTGCCTATTGGGAATTTGCTCTAAAATGCAGTTTTCAGGGCAACCAACCTTTTCAAGACAGTAGCTTTTAGTACAAATGAATAATTTTGTGTAGTCTTCTAGATATCCACTATGAGTAGGGAGGGAGACTTACAACTTTCATATGCCTAAAACAATGTCTTAACAATGTAGTTCAAAGATGATAAAAATACCACAATCGAGTTATTTTAAAACTGTAAATCAAAAAGTATTTTTCTGCAGTCTGCAACAATTCTTATTATTTATACATATAAAAATCTTACATGATGTGCTGTCACTTTAACGAAAATAATAGTGGAGTCTCAAAACACCGAGGTAATTCCCTTCAGAGAGAAAAAAAATTCAAACCAACTACGTTTTCTACTAGACACATGATCAAATAATTTTCTTAACTATATTAATCATGGTATATAAGAAAAATTGCAAATTTTTAGTTTGTTCGAAACTAATTTGGGAGTAAAAGTAATATTATTTCAAGAGTGATTTTAATCAATTATTCTGTTACAAAAATCATTTGGTTCTAATCAGTTGATTTAAATCGATGATTTTTTAAAATTTAAATTACTCGATTTAAATAAACTAAGCCTGCTTAACAGGGTTGGTAAAAAAAGTTCTTTTTTCAAAAAAGCAAAAAAACCTGGTTTTTTTGGTTTAAACCAGGTTTTTTTGGTTTAAATACTATTTGCGAGAAAAACAATTTTCGGAAGGTAATTAAGGTTCCATGTAATTAACAGTTATTCCAGTCACATTATACCTAATTTCTTGATTAATTAAAGAGATAAGAACAAAATCTTGTAAATAAATTAAATAATTAAAATAGCTTTCTGCGGGGAAATATTGATTGAAATGTTTGACTTGATTAACATATTAGTATGCATGTATATATAGACCCTTTATGATAAGAAATACTTCAAGAAGTGGTTGTGATGCGGGTTAAGATAAAATATAATGGAGATCCAAGAAAAAAACTTTATAAAACCAACATAATATGAATAATTATCGAATAAAGGTAAAAGTTGTATTTTTAAGCATAATCTTTTCAAAAGAACAATTTTCATATTTTTTCTTTCTGAGCTTATATAACGCTGATTTTTATATACACAATGTTGCAAATATTGAAGTAAAGCAAAATGTACAACAGTACATGATTGAACAGTCAAAAAATCGATTGCTGTTGTACTGACAAAGTTTAAAAAAAAAGTGCTGCTCTATATTCGACTCCTTTCTTATTTTGGAAAGACATGGTGGTGGTGTAACATGGCTTAAATTACAGCTTATTTACTGACATACAAGTTGCATCCAGCATTGAAGTTTAAAAAATATTTTCGTCATTTAGATATCATTCATAACTCAAAAATTGATTAGGCTCTGGAAAAGCTTCTAAACTTGCTTTTTGTTCAAAGTACTAAATAACATAAAAATAATATTAATTTATAACATAAAAGTTGCTATGTATTTATGCATGTTATTGTGATGTAAAGTTGATTTTGTGTAATTGTAAAAAGATTTATACACATATTTCTGAAATGAGTTGAATACATTACATATACAGGGTGTCCGAAAAGTCCTCGACACATAACAATGGTATTTTAGGTTAAATGTGTCAAGGACTTTTCGGACACCCTGTATATTTATTTATAAATGTAATTTTACAGTTTTTGTTTGTAACAGATTAAAAATATTTTGCTTTAAACCAAAAGAACCGTTGTTTTCTCCAACAGTCTGTAGAAAAAATTCATTTAGTTGAAAGCCTTGAAAAAAAAAAAAGACTAGCTTTGAAGCTTTTTCCAATCCTAATTTGTTTCTTGTTCAATATGTGTGGGGGAAATCAATATAAACCTGTAAAATGGATTTTTTTTGGGGGGGCTTTTAAAAAAAAAAAAAAACCCATTAAACTCGTATCTGCCCTTATAATAACTATATATAAATGACATTTATTTTGTTATAAGTTCTAAAGCTAAAAAAAAACATTTAATGCAGTGTACTTTGTAATGTAACTTTCGTAAAAACATTTTATTTATTGTAGAATGAATTCTGGCTAAAATGGTTAAATACACATTTTAATATTAAAAATATACATTTACTGTTTTGAATTTCAAAGACAATATCTTATATAATAATAATTGTAAAATAAAATACTTTTAATTAATTCAGGCCAAATCACAGCTCATGATTAATTCAGGATAAAGCTTCATTTCTCCTCTCGCAATATATTTACTAATTATTTCAATTAGAAAACAGAGCTTTTAAAATGCCAATCAACGCAATCATTTTTGCGACAAAAATTTTGGTAGCAATCCATAATATGACCCATATTCTGAATTGCTTTTGGTCTATGTTGCCCGATTTCGGGTTCTATGCTGTCCTTTCTTTTCATTATGAAGATTAAAAATAAAATTCAAATTCAGGTTGCTTTTCTTTTTTTTTTTTTGAGGAAAAAAAACAACAGTTAAGATGTTTTTTAATTGAGTTTTCTCTCCTAGTTAACGTCGGCAAAGCCTTGGACAAAGTATTGAGTGAAGAATTTAATAGGATGTCACTAAATAATTTAATTCAACGACAAAAAAAACTATATTGCAGCAAGAGTAGCCATTTGTGTAGGCTGAAGGTGACATACTCAAATGTGAAATGATGTTACATCAAAGAAAAAGATTCATAAGTCAAACATTTGTTAATAATTACTTTTATTTACATCATGCTCGTTTGGACTTAAAATAATCAGTTAGAACATCATGTGCTTGAGTTTCTTTTCCATAATCCTGGAATGAAAAAAAAAAAGGTTAGAGAGAAGTTGAATCAGTTTTAGACACTATAGGAATAGACACGATAAATAATACATATATGCACTCCGAAATTCCGAATTTTTTAAGGCTTTAAATTTCGATAGCTGGTACTGTGAAAGTGTAGGCATCTCAAAATATTTCCGCTTACATACATGTTCATACATTTTTATTTGCCTCAAACAATGGTCTTTTAATTCATTGAACTTTAGGTCTAAACAGTAAGTATGCCAACAAAAAGCATCACAATATGCTATGTCATCCCGTCCAATAAAAAACATACTTAAAGGTTTGATAATTGATAAACAATCATATCTTTATATACAATGAATGAAAATTATTATATAGCACCACAGTACAATGAATTGAAATTGTTATTCACAGCTATCACACTGACAGGGGTGAAAAAAAAAAAAATTCATTTTTTATATCAGTAAAAATGCCCATTTTGTATCAGAAAAATTAACTAAAAAATAGATTGGAAGTTTACATCAGGTGAACTTCGTTTTGTAACACAATATTTAATTTTCATTAAGTCCACTTCACAGTTATAAGCAAATACAAAACTTTTGTAGCTGTATTGTCATTTAAGTGTGCAAGAAAAGACTTGGTGAGTGTATGATTAATCATAACATAAACTTATCTCTTAATGTAATATAGCAAAAAGCATTATTTTTGATGAAAAATCTAGATATTACTAGAATAACAGACCTGAGCTACTTACAGTAATATCTTTTACATATTGCTGGGTATAAATCAGTTTAGACAAGACAAATTGGGTAAGAGAGTTGGAGAGTTACATTTTATATTAAAAAAAAAAACAATTTTGCATGTAATGAAATGGTTCTGAGTGATAAACCTAATGTTATATAGAAATGGTCTTGGTAGAGTTGTTGAGCAATAAGGGTAGGAAGTTATGTTTGGGAAATATTTACAAACCACCTAATACCAAACAGAATCAAGTAGAAGAGACACATCAGGATTGGGATATGGCTAAAAAGGGTTCAGTCATCGTGATGAGGGATTTCAACTTCCCAGGTACTTTTCTCCGCATCACTTCACCTCTTAGTGTTACACCTTAGATATTATTGTTGAGGGGGTCCGAGTAAAATTCTCAGGTTCTGATAGTGATGCTTCTCGCCTTAGTAATAGCAGAAAAGATTATTTTTTTAAAAGTGATAGGCAATTGCTTTTTAGATCAAGTTGTTACCCAAGGTACTTCGCATGCTGCAGTTAAAGATCTATTTTTTTTTTTGTAATGATTGAAGTTCTAATCAGGGGTTGAGGATTAAGGGAGGAGATCATATTGGAGGCAGTGATCACAATTGTGTTAGGTTCTGGCCTAACTCTGAAGTTTACAAACAAAAATTTCAGATGAGTATCAAATTTCCGAAATGTGGTTTTGTAGCACTTAGGCAAGTTTAAAGGTGTCTCCCCCCCCCCCCACGAGCTTTGAAAATCATGATGTTAATCTTCAGTGGGCACAGTTCAGGGGAAAATAAGTAAAAAAACCCCAGAAAAATACTATATTTCTTTCCAAAGAAGAGAGTTTCAGAGCAAGAGGTTAAGATGTTCTGAATTAAAAGCAGGTCACTTTTGTCAGTTAAAAATGACTCATAGTCATGCTGACAGAATCTTGTAGTCTAAGGAAAGCTAATGGTGTTTTCAATATTTAGTAAGGATTAAGAAAAAAGAATAAAGCAAAGGCTTGCAGATAACATTGATAAGGATCTTATGCTGTTTTTTTGCCTATGCTAATTTTGGAAAATCTTTTATTAGTCAAGAAGGTTCATTGGTAGATAAGAATCTTACTACTATTATATATGTGAAAGTTTGTCTGTATGGATGGATGTTTGTTACTCTTTCACGGAAAAACTACTGAATGGATTTTGATGAAACTTTACAATAATATGGCTTGTGCATTAAAGTGACAAAAAAAAAAAAAAAAAAAAACTGTTGAAAGTCTCACCCTCTAAAAAGTTTCTCCTATGGTAGACATTAAACCACTGGTAAAATTTTATAGCTCTACGAAAATATTTAGAGGTCCAACAAGAACGTTGAATTTTACCAACATGCCCAAAATTTAGCAAAAGTTCACTAAAACAAAGGTTTATGACCACTAGCGCCCCCTACATTGTTTTAAAATGTAACCATTTATACATACACTAGTGCCTTAGTTGCAATCAATTTATTTTCAAAAAAGGCACTAACTGTATTAACTGTAACCATATCACTGTAAACTAAAAGTCATTTTTTCTTCTGGGGATTTGATGCTGGTGACATCAACTGCCGATAAAAAAAAATGGATAGAAAAAATGGATTTATTTTGATCTTACCAACAATCAGACAGTACTCTTCCAGCATATGATCAAATTTTACCATTTTGGGGAAAATCCAGACTGCCAATAAGGCAACAACATGTATCAAGGGACGTCAAGGATTTGTACTTAAAGCAGGGAAACTTAATGAAGCATCGAAACAGAAACAATCCAAGATTTCAGGTGGATCAAAAACTGTATTCCAAATGCCTCAGGGTTGGCAAGTTTTTGCCGGGGGCGGAAAAAACCACGGTTTTTGCCAAAGTGGCAAAAATAAATTTTGTGTTAACTTACAGTTTTTTTCCTTTTATATAAAACTAAAAGCACGAAAAGATTTTGATAAAATTTTAATTTAATTATTTTTTAGTTAAAAAAAATAAGTTAAACTTACTTTTAAAGTTATGGAGCATTTTTACTTCTAAATTTCAAAACATTAACATAATATTTCAGTTTGTAACATCTAAGACAAATAGTGATGTAAAATACCTGGGTATTTATTTTTAGGGGTAAATACCCAGGGTATATTACCCGGGTTAATACCCAAAATCGGTCTTTACCCGGGTATTTATTTCAAAAATTTAAATTCAACTAAAATACTTTTCTGTATGTATTCTGCTTTGTATATATATAACCAACCATATACAAAACAGTAAATTTTTGCCCAAAAATTGTATTTTGATCACATATTTAAAAAATTAATGTGTGAAACAACTTAGCAATCTAATATGATATTCACATTAAATGTGTTGGATATGCCTAATCAATGTCCCCATCTTTCTTTTGTTTTTCACTTTTCAAAGCAAAATTTAAAGTTTTAACAGTACAAATACAAAGTGAGTGACAAACTAACGCCTCCTAAATACTAAATGCCTATCGCGTTCTCCCTAACCAACGAACCAAAACCAACGAAAAGTTGTGCTAGTGCCATCTATGTGACAAAATTAATTTTAAATCCCTTTGCTTTACCCCATAAAAAATTAAATTATCCTGCCATCCTATTTAAGTTTTAGAGTAGTTCATTCTAAATTCTGACAGGGTTTTTTTCATAAGATTTCATTATGCCTTTAATTAAAGAAATTATAATATATATATTTTTATATTTTAACTAAAATATTAAAGTGCATCGTTTATATTATATTGTTACTATTTCTTGATTAACAATATAAAGCTACTTTATTTGCAATTAGGTGTTTGCCGTTTTTTCCATGGTTTTCTCCACTGTCCCGGCAAAAATTCTTATCCTGAAATGCCTGTATTAGTTGTTTAAAATAAACAATGCCAACTCAAAAAATATTATGAGGACAGGCAGTTTTTCAAATTCAAGTAGATTCAAAGGATGTATAAATGATTAACTATCTGGGGAAAAAGAGCAACAGAACGATTAGAAAAAATTGCTAAGCGATTGACGGTCTCACCCACATCAGTTCATATCGCATCAAAAAGTATACTTTTGAAACAATTACAGAGAACTTTTGAATCTTTCTGTCTTGATGGTAGGAATTAATGTTAAAACTTTCATTCAAAAACCAGGTGGTCTTCATACAGATTGTTGGATGGACAGAGTAACTTATTCCTTATAAATGGATTTTTTTAAAAAAAATTTGATATCCAAATGCAAATAGAAATATGACAACCAGCTAGAGGCTCTGGGCCCAGCAGGCTGGTTCCTAGTCAGTTTATTAGTCCCCAATGAAGATCAATGGCCCTCTTAACGCTATCTATACCCCTTTTACTCATTCAGCCTCTTCCGCTAAACTGTTCCTCAAGTCTACTACACTACTAAAGTGAAAATTTTCCTAATTTCCAGATTAAATGAGCAATACATAATTATTTTTCCTAGTACTGATTGATATTCAGATGTCTGTCCAGGATTTTTCAAAGTCCATTTTTGTGAAAAATCAAATAATTTTTCAAAAATATTGTTAAGACAAATTTTAGAATTTAGAGAAGGCTTAAACTGCATCATTTAAACTTAAAGTTGAGTGATTTCCTCTTCTACGTCAAGAATATCACTCTGGGGTGTTTTTCTAGTATTTGGGGGGGGGGGCATCGCTCTCCTAAGTATCAATATTTATTTACCATTCTACATTATGTTAAATTATACTACAAATATTTCTGTACAGTATTTAAAATAACAAAAAAATCAAAATTCAGACAAATGATCAGCATTTATCTTTTGGACCCAAGACACTTAAAAACCACAAAATTTTGTTTAAAACTTAAAAAATCCGTGATTTTAACAAAAATAAGATTTTATTTGTTGACCTCTTGACAAAGTGTACTAAACATTAAAAATTCAAAAAATTAGATTCCCATAGCGGATGCAAAGAGATCGCAATTCTCAAAGTGAAGGCATCAAAAGTATAGAAACGGCTTGTAAAAGAAATATTTTTGATAAAATTATTTTAAAATTGCATTTCAGCATTAATTTTTGTTTCATAAAAGAAAATGGAATTTTGCTTTAAAAACTTGAAATGAGCGTTCTAACAAAAAAATAAAGAGACTTTTCATTTATTTGCATCCTAATAAAGCGAAGTTAGCTTAAAAAAAAAAGAACAAAATATGATTCTCATATCGGATGTTAAAAGATTTCATTTTTCAAAATGTAGACATCTAAAGAAAAAAAAAACGGAAGTAAAAGAGTTTATTTAAAGTTAATCATCCTTGTTAGCATCGAAAAATCAAATCCATATTATTTTCTCCCAAAATAAGTTAAATATCACACTGCACCATTGTAAAAATGCAAATATTGACAAGCTGGTTAAATGTTGAGAATATTTTCTAATTAAATCATTATAAAGGTTTAACGCTGGCAGACACTAAGTGGCAATAATTTTGAAGTTGGTAACCTTATCTGAAGCGATCATATTTTTTCCCCACAACACCAATGCTAATTAGCTGTGATAAAACAAACAAAATTATTTAAAATCAAACTTATTTTCAGCTTTTAATTTTTTTTTTAAGAAACAAACAAGCATAATATTTATTTGGCAGTACCACTTATTTATCGCTTGCAGGAGCATCACAAGAGTCCCGATTTTTTTTTCTTTGTAAAATTAACAGATTTTGTATAAGCTGATCCCTCTAATTTGAAAAGGTTCCAAAAATTGTCGATTTTACATGTAATTGTAGATTTTTGGAATTCATCATGACGGAGATCTTCAGAGGGAAATGTTATTTGAAAATGGTGATATCATCATTCTAATAGAGACTTTAGGGAATGTTTCTCTTTTCAAAATGAGAAGTGTTTTGTATTATTATCATCATTTAAAAGGGAACTTAAACTGTTGTGCTTACTCTGATTTTAATGGTATTTTTATTGTGAACTTTTTGGTAATTTAATCAGGACCGCTTAAGTTATTTAGAAGCAGTTGATTTCCTTCTGATGGGGGTTTTAAAGGTTTGATGATCTCATTTTAAAGAGACATTATTATCATCAGGATGTGTAAAAAACTGTTGACCCTATTTTGGGACGATTTCTCCGAAAGAAGCTATACAATAATTTAGATAGCCGGTGTAGCGCTGAACATCATTTGACAGGGATTGGGATTATAAGGGAAATGTTCGACTTTATTCAAGAATTGTTGACCTCACTCAAATTGGAATTTTTGAGAATTACCCAAACTAACTTCTTCACAACTCCTGAATGTTTTCCTGATTTATGTTGCATGATTTTTTGGGTGACTTCCCAGTTCACCAACATTTTATTTACCTCCCCCCCTCCCCCGATTTTCATTTTCAATCATACTTTTCATATATTAAAAGGGGGAGACAATCGATAAAAAAAACCTACAGCAACGTGAGCAAAGCCGCGGGTAAAAACTAGTGTTACCATAATTCAAAGGATGGAGATATTGCTGATAGTATTAATAACTTTAAGTATTTTTAACAAAAACTTGATCAGCTGATATTAGTCAGACACAGGCTTGAGGATTTTATAGCCCTTTTCATTTGAATGCTGGCAAGTTGCACTCAAAAGATGTTTTTGCAATCTGAATTGCGATATCATGTTCTTCATCGGTTAGTTTTCGTCGAGGCATGACAAAACTATAAGGTATGAACCAACCCAGGACTGTGCAACTGGCGGCCCGCCAACACTTATTGTGCGGCTCGCCACCAGCTTATTCAGCATATTTCTTTTTTCAATATTTTATGGTTTCAAGAAGCATCCGAGTTTACCATTCTTTGTTCAAGCCAAGCTTCCCGAAATTTTCTCTCAATCGCTGTTTTACTATTTCATTGTATTGGGATAAAAAGGTAAATTACATCTACAGGTCAAGGTCAAGCAGTCCTGCCCTGCACACTGGTGTTCAAACGAATTCCTACAAATAGTAGTAGGGGGGAGACAGGGAGGGAAGAGAGAAACATTTCAGGTAAGCAAGGGACTCGAGTTCTTTAAGTTTCTTCCAACTGAACGGTTTCCAAATCTACGCGACTTTGGACTGAAAATAATTTCCATACTTGGGAGCATATATTTATGCAAAAGTGCTTTTTCGTCAATGAACTTTATCAATCGTCACAGGAGCTCTCTCTTCGACAGTTCCTTGTTAGACCTTTTTCGGCTTTCAACGACAAACAACGATGTTGACATTCCTGCCCTTGTAAAGATGGTGGATTGGCCTCAGTTTTCTCATTAATAATAAAGCAAATTGTTTTATAATCCTTTTGTTTCATTGTTTCATAATTAATAATTCAACTATTAATATTGTTATTGTATAAGAGGTTATTGTTCAATTTTTTCAAACATCAATTTTTTTTGCCATATTTCTGGCCGGTGGGCTCTATGCAGTTGGACAGCCCTGAACCAACCTAAGGTAAGGAGGAAGTCGGGAAGGTATAAACTCCCTAATTGTGTACATGAATTCGATTCCATTATCTTATAAAAATCAACCAAACTTTATTAACATCACACATAATGCTGTTACACCTCAAGAAGTCTGTCAATTAAATTAAAAATCTATGGAACATGATTTCATGAGGTCTTTTACTTTTCAACAATGAGGTGTAGCCATTCGGCAGTTTAAGTAAAATGAAATAAATAAATATATTTAACAATTGAAATACATTACAATTATGGATGAGGTGTTGTCTTATATATTCATTACTAAAGATGATCATTACGTCAGAACATTGAAAAAGGAACTAGAACGTCAATGGCGGTCAAATGAGGATAATAAGCAATTCAGATTGCTCAAAAGATAAATAAAAATAAAACAAAGCCCACATTGGTGATTCTCATAGTTTTAGGGAGAATGTGGAGTAGTAAAATGAACCCTTTTGCGAAGTTCTAGTTTTTCTTGAGCAAGTATGCAAAATGAGTAGCTGTTGGAAACCTGGTCATCATATTGGTTCTGCTATAGTAGAGTTCGACTGTAATCGAGCTATCAAAGCATGCAGTAAGGAAAATCAAGTAGCGGCAAAATATCGGTAAAATAAAATTGTACCTACCACAACAACCACACAACTGCAACCAACTACTTTCCTTGCCTTTCCTTCTTTGTCAAAAGTGCATAAACCAGCCCATTCTCCCAATTTTTTGTTACTATCAACCTAAAAATAAAAAGCACATGCAAATAAAATGCAAGAAATAAGTAGAACCTCATTTCTCCCGATCAAATGAGTAGGCAGTTTTATTTTGTTCATCTTTTGACATAGATTACTTATAGCAACGACGTAAATGTGAGTAAACTAAATATTCTTTTTTATTGTGATCAATTAATGATAAATCATCAGCATCAACATACTTCATTGAAACTGAAGACAGTGGACCAATGACCCATTTCTTGTTAAAAGAAATGTTATGACAGAGAATCTCTTAAAGTAATGAAAGCTTTTAATATATAATTTTTAAGTAAAAACATAAAAGCGGACCAAAATGTTAAAGAGTGGTCTAAAGCAGGCTCTAAAAAACGGACTTTGGCGGAAAAAGCGAACCATTTGGGAGCCCTGAAGACACGAGAAGAAATTTTCTGCTAAGTTCAACATTGTCCTAGTTCCAAATATTAATTCCTTGATTATTAATTGAATTTGAACCCATAAGAAGCTAATCTAAGGTAAAATGTGTCAAAATAATTTTTAATTGTTAAAAACAGGATTGAATTCTCAAACAATATTTCGTGACACTGCATACCAAATACATTTTCAGAAGATTGGACTGAAATTCTTTTGAAAAAATTTAAGCAAAACCCTATGATTTTTGAACTAAGGAACCTTTCAAGCTTCACTTGAAAATGAATTTTTTTCGGGTACTTTTCAAGGTTGTATGAGTACTGTAGAATTAATGAAGAGATGAGAAGTTCAGGGAAGGGACATCTTTTGGGAAAGCAGCTCTAAAAATGTTTACATTGAACAAACAACTAAGTTTACCTTGTATAAAATACAGCTATAATTCCAACTCGAATAGTAAATCTTTCTCCCACTCAAAACACATGATGTAGCAAAATTTTATTTTTTTTAATTCACTAACTACTCAAGGCAGTGGTACAAAGCATTGCTTTATTAGTACATTGAATTACGTTACTGTTTTACGCATTAACTTTAAAAAAGGAAAAAATAAGTAAAAGCAAGCACAAGGCAGGCCAGGGGATGCCCGTTATTTTCTCCCATAAAAGGCGACATTTCTACTGAAAAATTGTTCATAATTACCAAAACTAACTACACTTACCCTTATTTCATTAGCAGCAATAAAGAAGTGCTAAAATAAATGTATACCATTACTGGCTTTGTTTCTTATGAAATTTAAATATATATTCACGTCTGCGAAGTTCATTTGTACTGATTGCTGTTTTATTTTTTTAGAAATTGCTCATCCAAGTTGTGGATTTTGCAGTCTCATCACAATTTTGACACATCCTGTCACATAACGAAAAAAAATCCTGTTTGGTAAAACATCAATCACACACGCATTCATTTTTGTGTGAATGTCTTGATAAAAAAAATTGCCATAGTCATGAACAGGGTTCGCCAATATACACTCAGGAGCATTGAAAATAGCACCTTAAGAAAGAAGAAAGGTACAATAGTGAAATTTTGCATATAAGAAGAGTGACATCTGATATGCAAATGATCCAAGCTTGGTGTCAATGCGCATGACCGTTTACCCTTCAGTATCGGTGAAATCAGGAAAAAGGTGCTACATAAACCAGTGCATAATTTAAGATTTGTAAATGTTACGATTACAGCCGGATTTTCGGAGAACCTTTATGAGTAAAGGATGACAACGAGTTATAAAAGGTTTCTCACAGTTAAGCGAGTTTGAAAGAGGTTTGACCATCGGCATGAAAATTGCGGGCTGGCCTACGAGCTGTGTTGCTGCCCAGGTGGATCGTTTGAAGTGATCCGTTAGAAACCGTTGGGAGACAGTGGACACAAGATGGTACCCACCTGCAAAAAAATGGTCTGGAGCGACCGGGAAGACCACAAGGAGAAAGGATCGTGTGATAAGCGCTCGTGGATCTCACAGTGACTTGTTTCACCATTCAAGCAGACGTAGGGGTAGCAGTTGTTCTCTGAACCATTTTTAAATGTCTTGCGGAAGTAAATCTGCTAACCAAGCGCCCTTTTCCCCTTTTAAACCCGAAACATGGCAACTCCGTCTGCAATGGTGCGAAGCCAGAGCGATGTGGGATGTCACCGACTGGCAAAAGGTGGTGCCCTGGAGAAAGGTACCAGTCCACCCATTCTATCGTATGACACACTACCCGCACAGCAGGCAAAGTGGTCTGGGAGGATATAGCATATGATAGCCAGTTCACTCTAGTTGTGGTACAATGAACCTTAACGAGCCAGCGTTATGTTAATGCCAATCTGCAACCACATCCAGGACCGTCCCTGAATGGCCCTCCAGGAGCAACTTTCCAGCAAGAGAATACTCACCCACATACAGTTAGAGTTGCTCAAGACCTTTTACGTCCTTTTGAGACTCTTCCACCACCAGCCCCTCTGCCGACTTGTCCCCTATAGAGCATGTATGGGATCAGCTGTCGCCGTGCTACTGTGCCAGGGCTAGAAAAATCTTGAAAGTTTTACATGCCCAGCCGGGCATGTTTGTCTAATAAGTACATGCCCAGACAAAATTTTTACATGCCGTTTTTTTTTATTGTATATTAATAAAAACCTTTAAATTTGTCATATATAGCATTAGCCATTAATCAGACAATAACTACACAGTTTGTTGGCATGCATGTCCGTCAATATGTCTAGTTCCTTTTGTGTTAAACAACCAGTGTTCGATTGCTGCCGATGGCTCAAAATTATCTGATTAAACACCATCAATTGCTATTCTCATTAAACTGCTAACAGTCTCTGTGGATAAACTGCAATGAAGAGGGCTTTTTATACGGTTCATGGCACTGAATCCCCTCTCACATGCAGATGTGCTGGGAGAAATGCAGAGCATAATCTCTACAAGCAAAAGAATATTAGTGAATTCTTCTTGTTTACTCTTTAAAAGGTAAGAATAAACAGCCAGAAGATTAGAAGATGCTGCCCGCATTTTGTCGATCATTGCTTTGAAACCTGCCCATTCACTCATGGCCAAACGAGTTTCATCGTCACTTAGGTTTTGGCTGAAGTGATTACAAAGTTCAGCAATTTCACTATTGCCATAAGCAGCCAAAGCAGTAGGGTTTTCTAATGGCCAATAGTTGAAGTTGAAAGTGTTGAATAAAGAAATTGGGGTTGAATTTTGAAGCTTTTGAAAACGGTTGTCAACACACTACAACACATCATCAATAAGGTTTTCAATTTGGAGTTCTTTTCCTTTAAGTTCAATATTCTGAAAGGAATTACTTTTGAAATTATCTTTAAAAGCCTTCATGTGCGGTCCATCAGTATGTTGCAGAGCTTCTAACTGTAAAGAAGAAGCCTCCAAAGTGGTGATCACATCCAAAATTGTGAAATCGTCAGATTGAAATTTTTTTTGACACTGTCACTAAAATGTCAACAATATCTAGCCAATAATGGAGAGCTTGAACAAAGCGAACAAGCTTTAGTTCTTCCAAGTACCCCTTCATCTTGGCGGATTTTTCATTATTCTTTTCCGTTGCAGCACTCTCAAGATGTAAGACAATTAGATGAAAGTTCTTTTTTAAAGCTGATAATACTCTTTGCTGACTACACAGCCACCTAATTTGGGATGCACTTCCCATTTGAACAGCTGAAGTTTAAAAAAAATGGCTCAATTCAACCAGCTCTCTTCTGTGTTTTGGAGAACGGCTGTAAAATTTTACAACCCCTTTAATGGTCTTTTCAAACAGTCCTTTGATATATGTGTTTTTTACTGCATCAGTTACAGCTAACTCCAAATTGTGAGCAATGCAATGAATGGATATGAGGTGGGGAATATTTTCCCTCATGATAGCAGCAACACCAGCATATTACCTAACATCT